>NC_133353.1:26718689-27018689 GCF_030506205.2 Paramisgurnus dabryanus
GTTCATGGTGTAGCATTGTTAACCATTTTAAGCTTGGTCCTTTCTCTAAATGTCTGTAGGAATTGTTAAGAAACAATTTAGTCCGTTCATATAGAGATTGTAGAAGTAGAAGCTTGGTCCTTTCTCTAAATGTCTGTAGGAATTGTTAAGAAACAATTTAGTCCGTTCATCTAGAGATTGTAGAAGTAGAAGCTTGGTCCTTTCTCTAAATGTCTGTAGGAATTGTTAAGAAACAATTTAGTCCGTTCATCTAGAGATTGTAGAAGTAGAAGCTTGGTCCTTTCTCTAAATGTCTGTAGGAATTGTTAAGAAACAATTTAGTCCGTTCATCTAGAGATTGTAGAAGTAGAAGCTTGGTCCTTTCTCTAAATGTCTGTAGGAATTGTTAAGAAACAATTTAGTCCGTTCATATAGAGATTGTAGAAGTAGAAGCTTGGTCCTTTCTCTAAATGTCTGTAGGAATTGTTAAGAAACAATTTAGTCCGTTCATCTAGAGATTGTAGAAGTAGAAGCTTGGTCCTTTCTCTATATGTCTGTAGGAATTGTTAAAGAACAATTTAGTCCATTCATCCAGAAACTGTAGAAGTCACAGAAATAGTTTGGGACTGATAATGCTGCAAGATTTTAGGATTCTTGACTGGGTGCTAATCAGTAGCCACTATTTGGTTAGAAAAAGATGGTCTAGAACCAAAATTATGGAACTTTAAGTCAATTTGCCTTCCATTGAAAGATATGGAATGTTCTGAGTGAAAAATAGAAAAATAAGAACTGTAATTGAGAATTCTGAATTAGGATTCAGAAAGATTCTAAGAGTTTAAAGTGTGAAGTCTAATGTTTATTAGTGTGCAAACAGTAGACATATTTTATTATGGTTCTCGTTCTTTCTTAATTGTAGTATTAAGAAGTAAACAATAAGTTAGCACAAACTAATTATTGTTATTAAGAGTACATTTTAGAAATTTATGTTTGAGTGGGTTTGTCTGTATACTCCAAATGGTATGAATATGCATCTTTAACAGATCTAACACCTTTCTGTTTTGTTTTTACACCTCTGAGGGCACTTCTCCTGTACTGGCCATGGCTGAGTCTATTATGAAAAACAATGGTTGTGGATCTAACCTGAGACCCACTACAGAACGGCATGGAACAGAACCTCCAAATGTAACCATTGATCAGATGATGGAAAATCTGAATTCATATTTGGACAAAAGACTGGAGATAAGGACATGCCATGATGACATCTGTAGGAAATACAGTATCAAGCACTCAGAGAGTGGACAATGGGCTTTGCCAGACATCAAAAGGGCTTATGGAAAGATACAGCGCTTAAGGACAAACACCAGGAAAGATGGATTGTCTGTGATTTTGCTCAAACAAATTCAACAGCATCTACAGAAGTGTGAGATGGACAAACTACAATGTGAGATTGAAGCTGAGAAGGCTAAGGTTAGAGGATTATCTGAACTACTGCAAAATGAAAAAAGAGACAAAGAGAAACTGTTAAACCAGAATTAGATGTTGCTAAATTTGATTTCAAGACTAATTGAATCAAAAGACTGTTTTATAACAAGGACATCAACTAAAGAAACTAGCAGCTGCAACAAGCAAGTAACTAAACAACAAGTTACTGAAAATCAACAACAAATGGCTCTGCTGAGAGAGCTACCACATGATCACTGTGAAAGCGGTGATTTAGATAGAGAGGCTAAATCACCTATTCACACCTATGTCCCAAAGAGCAGATCTACGGTCAGACTCGCTCCTGTTATTGTCAAAAACAGAAGGACTGAAATTGAAGTTGACAATGAGGAGGAGTATGAGGAGAATGGAGAGAGACGAACTCGCACTGTGACAAAAATGGTGAAGAAATATGTTCTGCATAGAACATACCAGCCAGCAACACCTGAGCAGATTGACAAATGGTCAAGGGAACTGCCAGATGTATACAAGCATCCACGGAAGGTTTGGCAAGTTCTACAAAGACTGCACAAAATCTACACACTACATCCATTAGATGGAGTAGTCATTCTCAATGTCAATTTGAGGGACAGTGACCAAAACAGGCTTACTGAAAGTGTCAGCATCAAAGTTGGTGAGTCTCAAGAGAACATTGAAGCCGGATGGGAAGCCGTAAAGACATTCTTATTTGAAATAAAACCTGCAGAGATTAATTGGGGTAAAATTACATCTTGCATGCAGGAGACAGGGGAAAGTGTGACAGAGTTTGAAGATCGCTTTAAACAAACTTGGCTGGAACATGCTGGTTTGAATGACAGTGAGGATTTTAACAAGGACACTGGTATGCCTTTAAAAACTGCATTTGTAAATGCACTGAAACCAGAGATCTCTAAAGCTCTGAAAATGCGTTATGATGACTGGGACAGCATTGGGGTTGCTTTTAATCAGCTGGTTGAATGGTCAACAAAGATTGAAAGAACACAAGATGTCCAGCTGAGAGCCTTACAAACAAAATCTGTGAAGAGCAACAAGAGAGTGGAACATCACAAACACACAAGTGCAAACACCAAACATGGAAGATGCAGGTATTGCAACAAGGAAGGACACTGGATTCGAGATTGCAGCCTGAAATTAAGAGACCAAAATGTTGATGAGGACCACCTGGATAGAAGATTTCAGCAGCTGACAGTAGAACAAAAACAGACTCTACTGAAAGCTGTTGCACTTCAGCAAAACTAAAGAACCCCTCTCTACAGCACCAGCTTTGGCATTTCATCCAAGGGGATGGAGTTTTTGAAACGGAAGCATACAGAGAAAACTCAACAATAGAAGCAAAAGGTGATGTCCTAGCAGATGATACTGTTAATCGAGCCGTGAAGGAGAGGGGTGCACACACGGCATTAAGGAATCTCAAACAAGAAAGATACTTGACTTTAGACTTAAGCAAGTTGAAGATGACTTCTCCGGAGAACAAATGTTGTTGATGAAAGGTTCAGCAAAACAAAGTGATGATAAGCAAGACAGCAATTATGCCCATAAGAAACCTTTAAAAAAAATGTCACAGGCAGGCCCATGCCCATACTCAGAACAGAAGACATGCTTAAAGCTCATCTGAATGACAGCCAAGTCCTGAACGACTCAGCCTGGCAGTACAAGGCCCGAAGAGAAAGTTCTATTAGAAAGTTAATTAGTCTGCCTAGAGATGAGGGATAGATGGCAGTAGTGTTTATTAGAGTCCATATATTGCGGGAACTAGAGTTTTTAGGCTCTAGCATGTCGTCTGAGGATGAAGAGGTACACATACCACCACTGGTAAACACTGTAGTGTCCTGCCAACATTAAATAAGGACAGTTTTAGGTAGAAGTTGTTTGTGAATAATCTGATTCTTTGGCAAGATACGTTTCCCTTTTCTCTTGTGTGTGATTGCAGGTGTTCCGGTGTTTCAGTGTTCCAGAGAATAAGCAAAGACCTCTGATGTTTGGCACCTTCACCATATTGCACCAACCACCAAGCAGAAACCTGGGAAGATCCACAGAACACATCCACCCTTATGCAACAAACATATATTTCTCAATATATTACATGACAATATATTTAATGTGTCTCCATATATTGTGAAATTTACAAAGTAATATATATCATGATATATTATATAAAAATATATTATATATATGTAAGTGATATATTGCAATATATTATACAATACTGCAATTATTGCCGTTTTCATATATTGATTAAATACATCTCATTATACTATTTAATATATCCCATAATATATTGGAAATATATGAAGTAATATATTGATGCATATATTCTAAATGCATGTAATATATTGAAGTATATATTGGCAATATATGTAGTAATATGTTGATAAATATATTCTAAATGTATGTAATATATTGCAGTATATATTGGCAATATATGTAGTAATATGTTGATAAATATATTCTATATGTATGTAATATATTGCAGTATATATTGGCAATATATGGAGTAATATGTTGATAAATATACTCTTAATGTATGTAATATATTGCAGTATATATTGGCAATATATGGAGTAATATGTTGATAAATATACTCTTAATGTATGTAATATATTGCAGTATATATTGACAATATATGTAGTAATATATTGATGCATATATTCTAAATGCATGTAATATATTGAAGTATATATTGGCAATATATGTAGTAATATGTTGATTAATATATTCTAAATGTATGTAATATATTGCAGTATATATTGGCAATATATGTAGTAATATGTTGATAAATATAATCTTAATGTATGTAATATATTGCAGTATATATTGGCAATATATGGAGTAATATGTTGATAAATATACTCTTAATGTATGTAATATATTGCAGTATATATTGGCAATATATGGAGTAATATGTTGATAAATATACTCTTAATGTATGTAATATATTGCAGTATATATTGACAATATATGGAGTAATATGTTGATACATATATTCTTTATGTATGTAATATATTGCAGTATATATTGACAATATATGGAGTAATATGTTGATACATATATTCTTTATGTATGTAATATATTGCAGTATATATTGGCAATATATGGAGTAATATGTTGATAAATATAATCTTAATGTATGTAATATATTGCAGTATATATTGGCAATATATGGAGTAATATGTTGATACATATATTCTTTATGTATGTAATATATTGCAGTATATATTGACAATATATGGAGTAATATGTTGATACATATATTTTTTATGTATGTAATATATTGCAGTATATATTGACAATATATGGAGTAATATGTTGATACATATATTCTTTATGTATGTAATATATTGCAGTATATATTGGCAATATATGTAGTAATATGTTGATAAATATATTCTATATGTATGTAATATATTGCAGTATATATTGACAATATATGGAGTAATATGTTGATAAATAAAATCTTAATGTATGTAATATATTGCAGTATATATTGGCAATATATGGAGTAATATGTTGATAAATATATTCTTTATCTATGTAATATATTGCAGTATATATTGGCAATGTATGGAGTAATATGTTGATGCATATATTCTTTATGTATGCAATATATTGCAGTATATTGTAAAATACATGAGTAATATGTTGATACATATATTCTATATATATGTAATTTATTGCAGTATATTGATAAATATAAGTAATTGTCGCTTTTAATATATTGCACGTGAATATAATATATGTGTTTATATATCTCAAAATATGCAATATTATATTTACAAATATCCACCATATTGTATTCCGATTGATATGCAAAAATGTATTAACAATATATGTACAGATATAGTGTCACATGTATGTTTACTATATTGTAGAATATATTTTAAATAATATGTAAAATTATATAGAAATATATACATAAAAATATGTACACACATTTATACCACATATTAACACAGACTAATGGATAATCTATCAAAAGCCACCTTTATTTTCTTTTAATCAGGCACACATACTAAAACTCATTTGAGGTAGAGAGCTAAACAGACCTATTACAACCACAAGAGATTTTGCACATGGTCAGACAATGTGGTTTGCTTTACATTACATAAATGTCTTGCATTACATTAACATAAATTACATTTTAAAAGAGTGACATAAAACAGAAAATATACAAAATATAAATGAAAGCAATTTAAATTACAAAGGTCTATTTATTTCAAACTTTCAGCAGTGCCGTTATACAGTTAAAAATACAATATAAACAAAATGCACAGACAATAATAGATAAATAAATAATAAACAAACTTTCAAGGAGCTTTGGCAATGTGAAAAAGCAAAGACATAAATTACCAAAAGAACAGGCCTTTATCCTGGCTAGGAGTCCATCTTGGCTCTTCACTGGTTTAAATTACTTATATACCCATGCTTTTGCACTTCACCTGGTGTCTTAGCTCGCATATTCTACTGTTGATGGATTTTCTAACATCAGCTTCGGCCGTGGAAACTGGTTTAAAACAGCATCTGTGGAACAAAACAACAACGATTACTCTCTCCCTTCTCACTCCTTCCCCTCTGGTTCACAAAAATCTCTCCTGGAAGAGATGCAATCGAAACTGGAAAGCACCACCTCTGAAAACTATGTACCTTGTAAAGCTTGAAGTTTTTCCTGGGTTGAGAGCATGCCAACGATCAGTCTCCTTCTCAAGTTTTACTGGTGGTTAGCAAACAACTTTTAGGTGCATTACCGCCACCTACTGATTAGGAGTATGAGTTAGGACTATAGGTCAGGAGTCCTATCAGCCTCATTGTTAGTCACAGGTATGTGTCCTTGTCCTCTCCTCGCGCCTAAATCTCAGCTTCCTACTCAAGCATTATGCTCCATCGCCTTTGGCACGCATTCTGGTTGAAGCAGTCGGTGCTGAGTAGAGTACTGACAAACGTAGAAAATGAAAGAAAGGTCTCTGCTGTTTCAATAAAACTGTTATTTGTGTAATGCAGATTTTTGTCTTTAATATTTTCTTTAAGCTATATGCCATGCATATTCATGAATATGCTGTAGTTGTTTATTTGGAAAGTAAAAATTGTTAAATCATATATACATACATACATACATACATACATACATAGCACATCCATATATTCATGGGCATTGCTAGATATAAAGCTCTACTGGGGCACTGGCCCCCCATTTTTTGCTGACTTTTTTGAAAGCCTGCTGTGTGCAAGAAGTGTGCAACACTTCTATACAATGTCCTTTGCTCAACCCACTATTCTACAGTTCAACAGTTACTGCAAAAGATACATATATACAAGTATAATCTTCGTTATACATAACATTATTACACATTTCTTGAAACTATGCCTCATATTCTCAAAACAGTAAAGACAATTCCATAAAGTCTCACACAATACTCCAAACATCATATTTTCAGGTCAAAATGAAGCTCTACACTCAAAACCATTCACTCTTACTGAAATACCAAACTTTTCCCTCAGACAACACACACAAGCTTTCAAAAACACACACACTACAATAGGCTTCCCCAAATCTTACCCTGGAGGGCCGGAGCACTACAGAGTTTAGGTCCAACCCTAATCAAACTTACCCACCTGTGATTTTCTAGTGATCATGAAGACCTTGATTAGCTTGCTCAGGTGTGTTTGATCAGGGTTGGAGCTAAACTCTGCAGTGGTCCGGCCCTCCAGGGTAAGATTTGGGGAAGCCTGCACTACAATATAGTATTACACACTTGTGCAATCAATTCAAAACAATATATCCAAAACTGGTAAGTTGCTTGTGGTTCTCCCCCTCAAAAACCTTTTCACATGACCAAAAAGACACAATCAATGTATGCATTTTTATTCATTCATGTGCTATACACAGCACAACTGTAAATTGTAATATTTCGCCTCAACATCCCGTCTTAGTTCCGGGTCAGGCCAGAGAATCTCATCCACATCACAGGCTATATTGGTCCTAGCCAAACAGCAAGGGTAAAATCCTCTTGCCTGATCCACCCCTTGCATTCATCTGCTGATATGTCTATCTGTATGGAAGGCAATTTGATGCATTTCTTTATTCCAGTAGCATAGTCCAACAGTGTATACACACTAAAGTTACTGTATAGAGCAGTCTTACTGTAAGTACACCTATCTGTTTTCCTCCCTGAAGGCTCTGAAGATGGAGGCATAAGTAAAGCGACTCAAATTAGGCTTTACTCGTTGCTCAGCCTCCCTCATAGTCATACCATGGACCAGGACATGGTCAACTAGAGTGGCTTGTATTTCACCTTGAAATTGCTTGTCACCTTGCCCTTCATCTCCTTCCTCCTCTTTCACCACGTCCTCCTCCTCTTCCTCCTCCTCCACTATGTCCTCTTCCTCCTCCTTCACCACGTCCTCCTCCTTTCCCTCCTCCTCTCCCTCCTCCTATTCCTCTCCCTCCTCCTCCTCGACCTATTTCTTCATCATGTCCCCTCCCTCCTCCTTTACCATGTCCTCTTCCTCCTCCTTCACCACGTCCTCCTTCTTTCCCTACTCTTCTGCCTCTTCCTCTCCCTCCTCCTCTTCCTACTCCTCCTCGACCTATTTCTTCATCATGTCCTCTCCCTCCTCCTTTACCATGTCCTCTTTCTCCTCCTTCACCATGTCCTTCTTCTTTCCCTCCTCCTGTTCCTCCTCCTCTTCCTCGACCTATTCCTTCATTTCTCTGTGGATCCATTGTTTCAAAGCTCAATGAACAGATTCAGGCCCTTTTATGTATCTATTGAAGGATCTGATTGCTGTGTGTTCAATTTTGACTTTTAGTGTTTCCAGCTTGGTAATTGTTTGCTAAGCTGTGCTGACTTGAGTGAACAGTATTGAATGCTAGTGCTTTCCATATGACCAGATGGTGTAAGCACTGAGAAATGTAAGGATTTGTGTGTAGAGTTTTGAAGTAACAGTTCACCAAAACTGACTCATGTGTTAACCAAGGTGAAAAAGTAGTACACTTCCATAGTGTATTTTAAGTGCTTTATTTTCGCACACTAATTTTGTACTTAAGAAGTACTAAAGACAAATTTTTAGTATATTAAGATGTTCTTAAGATCATCTTAGTGTACTTCACTGTGCTATTTTGAGACACCATAAATATGAACTAAAATGTGCTAAAAATGTATTTAAAAAATGTATTTATGTACCACTTGTAGTAAACTTGAACCCATCTTTGTATAAAAGTTGTGTTCAAGATTAATACAAGTGTTAACTAAATAAGTTTTTTTATACAGAGATAGTATGTTAAAAGTGCATGTTAGTTCATATTCATGGTGCCTCAAAATAGCACAGTGAAGTACACTTAGATAATCTTAAGAACATCTTACATCTGTCTCAGCAACAATTCAATTCTACAGACTTGACGAGGTTTTCCTGAGATTTTTCCTCTAATGTTTCAGACCTGATCGGGTGAGGATGTAGTTTGTCTTACCTCCTTAAAACTCATCATCTCTCTTGTCTGCTTCGCTTTCCCTGCTTTGCACAAAACATGTTCATCTAAAGAAGCCAATAATGATCGAGTCAAAATAAGATTATTATTATTATTTAGAAACTTACTTTAGTCTGGTCATGTTTTCATAAGCTAAGTCACTCGCGTGGCATCACCTTTTGAATGCGGTTGTGTGCAATGCGGATGAGCGCAAGACGTGCGCGGACATGGATACGTGCGTGCACGAGTCAATGCGACTGCTTCATTACAAGCGTAAATTGGGTAACTACATTGCATATAGATCCGTTTTTGCCGCGATTATCTTTGTAAAGGATTGCACTAGTTAACTGCTAAAATTTAAACTTGAGATTTACACCGGGGCACAAAAGATTTACACTGGGGCATGTGTCCTGGTTAAAGGGGTCTAGCGATGCCCCTGCATATATTGCAGTATATTAAATCATATAAAGACAAACTATTACATGGAAAAACATAGTGCCCTTTTTGGTCTTGGTTACAATATATTTTGTATCAATATATACATGTATGGTCTATTCATATACTGCAATATAATGGAAAATATACATATTAAATCCTATATATGGGAATATACTGCCTAATATATTACATGATATTTTCTATGCATATATTACAATATATTGGGAAATATAAATATTAAATCCGATATATGGTAATATATTGCCTAATATATTACATGATATTTTCCAATATACTGCAGTATATGTTTGTTGCATAAGGGCACGTCCGCCATTTCCACATTACTCTAACTTGCAAATAACCTGCAGGACTCCGCAGAGTACAAAAAGACCAAAACACAACCACATCCGCCAAGTCTACATGATTACAACTTTTAAATGAAATTTTAAAAAGGACTCTTTCACAAAGAAATGCAGCCATTTTTACATTGAAACCTTTTTCAGTGATCACAAGCAAGAACCTGTATACTGCATGTGTACATGATTGACAAAATCTTTTATTTTATTTTTTGTGTGATCAAAATATGATCAAATGGGGGATTGAAGGATTTTGTGTATATTTCTTTTACGTGTAATCAAAGTCTGATGCTTAACATTGCAACTGTGCCCTGATGTTATCAACTTTCTGATTACATTACAACTGTACCCTGATGTAATTAACATATATGTCTCCAGTGAAGGTGTGAACCAAATGGCCCATAGAAACTGATCAGTGTGAATAACAAAGAATCACCATTCCTCAGTGTAGACTGCTCGCTAGACCAATCTCCTGTAGGAGGTCCTAACAGGTTTCTATTGTTTGTAGGCCTTTTGTTATCAAGTATAAAGTTCTGTCCCACAGACAGAACTTTGGGTTAAGAATGCAGAAGGTTGACACGACAACATCGCTCCTGAAGAACTATGCTACATAAGAACCTTCATTAAATCTCTTTTCCCCACATGCACTTGGTCCTGCTTATTATTTTACGTATTAGATACATTCTAATACGTTGGCGAGCCACGAAAGACTGAGCAGCCAAATTCAAGAAAATCTAACACAACGGATTTATTTTGCAGTGTTACCCGAAATAAAATAAGCAAACATTTGTAGCAGTTAATGATTCACATCATCATTCCTCAGAGCACCGCTTCAATTCAACAGACTTCCTTTGACTTCTAAGTAAAACAGTCCCAGTGCCAACTAGCTTACATCTCACTACTAACATTTATCAAAGACTCGCTTTCCCCTGACACTCCAACAAGAATGCGGAAAAAAAGTCGCTCTACTTTTATTCATGTGTGCAACTGAGGTTTTCAAACACTTTTATTCCACAATCCAGGATCTTTTTTGACCTAGAATTTGTTTCGGGTGATGGGAAAACCAAAACAGCTTGTCACACAAGTTATGAATAAATAAACAAGGACGCACATCTGGATGGTGATGGTTGACGTTGATGAAGTTTAAAGAATGCTTCACCATTAAAGCCTCCAATAATACAAAAATAAACCATTTTCATGTGTAAAAATTACTGTGTAGCAACTCGGCAGCGTTCTTTGATTGCTTCCTAAGTGTACGAGAGAGGACGATATGTTAAAACTTAAGGAGTGCAAAAATTCAAGCTCACCACAGGAAATCAATTTATATGGGCAGCACAGCTAAAAATAGTGTAACAATAGCAATACAAAGAATTAATTGGCAAGATTTTGGTAGAAGACACCACTGTTTTTGTGTTTCAAGCTGTCATGTTTTTTTTTCACACTTTCTTTTCTCCCCTCAATATTTTTTTTGTTGTTTGCCTGCCTTTGGCTGTCAGAATTCAAGCGGAGCGAATCAATCCAAAAATTTTATGAATCTCAGTCAAAGGCTGATTCATTTCACCGAAAATGATGATATATGATGCTCTTAGTGTGACAAGGAAGCTTTAGATAATAAGTGCTGTGTCAAACTTCACTGAGTTATGACTAGTATACAAAATGACTAGACGCTGATGGGACTTTTGGTGTGGGCTGCGCCTGTACGGATTTTAATGAGATCTCGCAGTGTGTTTAAATATTTAACAATTCCTAGAGTAGCTCCTCTATCTGCTGTCAGGAACACCCATCGCAATTTCATCCCAATTTTGAGAAATTGTGGCATGAACGTTCAGCTCATTTTCCCTTGCATCTGTTTATATATCATGTTCTTGGAGCTTTTTATACGGATACCCATAAATGCAGGATGCTTTTGCATTGTAAAAGCGGTATTTTATCTGGCACTCGTCTATATCAACAAGGACGACTCAAAAGGTTTTATAGGTGAATCTCATGAGGACTGTCAGAAACACATCTGGGTAATTTTTTTTAATTATGGATTACAGTATTTTACTGTAATACAGTAAGATACTGTATTCTATGAAAATAGAAATTAGAACGAGCTTAACTGTTATTAAAATATAAAAGTTTCTTTCTTTTTTTCATATGAATCAATAATAAGGTTTACCTTAAGTAGGTGCACCCTTACTTTATTTATATTCAGACTTTAGATAACATCTAGCAATTTTTCTTATGCCACAGAAAACATTTCACACACATACTGACTCCCTCACTTTCTTCTCCCTCCATAGTATTCTATATGCTTCTATAGCTTCAGACTTTCTTTTGCAACTGGCAGTTTCAGTAGGCCCGTAGAAGAAGGGTGTCAGTGCCAAGTCTCTAGATCCCACACAAGCCCACCCTCATATACCACCCCACCCCCCTTACCAAGCTTCACTCATTATTCATGTTCATAGGGACAGCATTCATTTGATCTATTACTTAGGCGCGGGGACCACAGACTGCTGTGCAGCTCCATCCCCGCTGGATCTTTAATTATTGCAGAGAGGGTTTTCTCTATCTTGTTCTTTGTTGTGCTAATGAAATATTAAAGTGGCCGATGTAGATTGTGGGGCCTGCTGAGGAAGACGGTGGCTTACCTTTCCCCTCTGCACAGACCTTCTGGACTCTGACCTGATTTTCGGTATTTGAAATGCATATTTGATTTAAGGCTGATGGGTCAATGCATTCAGCTTTGTTTAATTTTTGTATTACTGTACTGTATAGATTTCATGTGGTAGCGTTTTACATATTCAATCCGCTTTGGACTGAAGAGTCTGCTAAATGAATGGATTTAAATATAAACCATTTAATAAAAATTTTAAAGTGAAATAAAAAATTAAGGTTGCAGATTAGTTTTGCTTGTATGGGTTTTAAATATGCGTAGCCTATGTGAAGCATGGTTTGTTGTAGTTTATTAAAACTTGGCATCTTTAAACACACTTTCTATGATATGAATAATATATTTATATTGGGTCCAATGTAGTGAATAATATATTTAATGCGTCTGTAGGATAGGAAAACCGTCTATATGTCAGTGGCAGCCGGTGACTTATTTTTTCGAGGGCGCTCGATGCGAAGTTCGTCACAAAATGTATGTAGCCCGTCATGTGTGTGGTTCGTTTTTTCAAAATATGTGTTCTGCGCATCGAGAGATCCTGTGTGCATCACATGTTTTGTCAAAATAAGTGCCTGCTGCAGACGCATCTAAAGGGTTTATATAAATGTCACTTTAGTTTTTTAACAATTGTACTGTCTTTTGCTGCAAAACCCTCTAGGTGCATGCATTTTTTTTGCACTACAACCTATACCATCCACTTCTTTGAAGAAGATAGACAGTTAACAGTTGCAAAAACACTAAAGAAGCAACTAGAAACATTGCAAATAACGAAAACCATACTGTAAAAATTAAGAAACTGAATCCACATGTTGGGGTGCTGTGATCCATGTGACTGCAACATTTGTATTCTGGATTTATTCAGACCCAAGTACTCACAAGGGGTCCAAGTACTCATAATGGACCCAAGTTTGAATGTAAGCCATGGTCGTTTCGTGCACTGCCGTTCATCCAATTTGCCTTCTGTGCATTTCAAGGACTTAAAAATGTAATTTTGTGCATTTAAAGGATTCTGCCAACAAAGCAATATTTCTAAATGACATGAGGCCGGGATTAAGCAGATTTTAAGCAAAGGTACTTAATGAATGTATAATACATGCCGAGATCATTCGGGTAATATCATTGTCTCATTGATAGAGGCGCTGATTAATAGCTTTTGCATCTGAGCTCTTCATGTTCATTCTATCTATATCATATAATACACCATACAGAAGACTATAAGGCCGGTGACACAATGGCTGCTTGGCGTGAGCGTGGCGTTTCTGTTGCGTGGCAGCAGCGTCCCGTTTTCTGTGTCTTTACACTCAAAAACCATGCCTGATGCATAAATATAATGCATAATGATAAAGGACACCATCAAAAGTTTTGACGGCAAAACAGACTATGTTAGACATGTGCAATATTTGAAAATCGATATTTATTTATTTTTTTAAGTACATTTATATCTGAATTTATGTCAACCTACAGACTTTTAAACATCAAAATGTCATTCATTTAGATGAATTTGTGTATAAAATGACATATAAACATATTTTCCTATTCTATTTTGGCTGGAAACGCTTCCAACAGGCTTGCGTGTTGCGTGAAAAAATAGGCGTTGGTTCTATTTCTAGCATGCACGCGTTTTACGCGCGTCTCACGCAGGCAGTCTGCAAGCTCTAACCTTTTAACATGGGAGCCGAATTAAAACCCAAAGGACGTTACGCCACGCATCCAGTGTGTCACCGGCCTAATATTACAGACAGTGAAAATATTAGTACCATAGTGTATATACGTCACTTACTGTACATTTTGCCCACAGACAGTATTTTATACTTAAGTACATTTTAAGGTAAGATCTGACTGAACCTAATTTATAAAAACTCAAGGAAATCATCCAGCAACAGAATATATATAAAGTAATTCCCTCAGAAAGCGACTGCAAATAGATGGAAAATTGATCAATCTGACCGTATAACTATCGGGGACCCCTGTGGGCAAGAAAATGTGCAAAATTTATCTTAAACCGGTTAAATCGTAGAACTATCAAAGACCATTACGCTTCCCACACACAGGACATGTAAATATGCTATTTCATGCTTTAGGTGCATCGCAAAGCATTAATAATAACCACTGACAAGCTTATATGGAAAATATGCAGTTAAATGTTAGAAAATAAACAAATAATTGCATCTACAGCAAGCGTCTGAATAATTAGTTGAGGGGAGTGTGTAATTGCGCAGTGGTGTGGAAAAGCCATCTGACAGTGATCTACCGGAGACCATTAATTGCCATATGAATTTACCCCAGTCTCTTCTCCCCACTGCTGAGGCATCAGGGTGTGGGAGATGGGTCATTCCGTCTTTTCCGGCCCACATCCTCACTGAGCTCATAATTACTAAAACCATTAATTAATCTTGCTATCACTGGGTGAATGCAGCGCTTGCCATGTAAATGAATTACGGGGTAAGTGCAGTATTGTTAGCGCATGTCTATGCATGCGTGGACGGGCGGAGGGCGTGGCAATTGTGCAGTGGTACTTATGCTGCCTTCACATGCTAGCAAAAATTTGATAACTCCCACTTTTGAAGATTTGATTATGAGCTTGTTGCTTTGTTGTGTTAAGGAATGGAGGACGCCAGGTTCACTTACGTGAAAATGTTATTTAAACACTACTTCAACAACAAGACAAGGCAATGAAGCTCTTGCAGATAAACACTAAGGGCCCTATTTTAACGATCTGAAACGCAAGTGCGAAGCGCAATGCGCAAGTGACTTTGTGGGCGGATCTTGGGCGCTGTTATTATTTTCCCGGCGTGAGAAATAACTCTTGCGCCGGGCGCAAATCAATAAGGGGTCGGTCTGAAGTAGGTTCATTATTCATAGGTGTGGTTTGGGCGTAACGTCAAATAAACCAATCAGAACGCTATCCAACATTCCCTTTAAACGCAAGGGCGCAAGTTCCATGGCGGGTTGCTATTATTATGACGGATTTACCAGGCGTACACCAGGAGCGGTTTACAGCCGAGGAGACCGACGTTCTTGTAAGAGCAGTCAAAGAAAGAGAAGTTGTTTTGTATGGGGATAGAAGAAACCCGCCCAAATCAGCGTCGGTTAAACAGGCGTGAGAGGAAATAGCCACAGTCTCATCAGCTGGCATATCGTTGCGCCAAGCGCTACAATGATGTCAGGAGACGGGGGAATCCCAAGCTTGCCAGCATAAATTGGGCACGCCGTGTAACGGGAGGTGGATCTGCCTCAGGACCTGACGCCAGCAGAGGACATCGCTGCGTCCACCCTCACCGCTGAAAGGGTTTGGGGGCTTTGAAATCGGACCCAAGAAACGCAAGCAAGGTCCAACCCCAAAGTACTCTTAAAAATCAAGTTCACATACATTAAGGTTTCTTGTGAAAACATTTTAATTATTATTTACATAAAATAAACGTAATACAGCCACACAACAAACTTATTATTATTATTAACTTATGAAAATATTTTAATCGTTATTTGCATGAGAATTTTTTAACGCAGCCACACAATAAATAAAAACTATCACCACAATGCTCACCACTATAATTCCCCTTATCTCGTGTATTAATATTTTTTAGTGTAACAATTTATGATTTGCAAAAATAACTGTTGCATCTGTGTAGATTAGATGCAAAGTGTATGCGCGTTGTGCACGCTATACATTATGGTCAAGCATGCGCCTTTAAAATAGCATAATGAACCACGCGCAACGCGCCACTGACTTTAAACTTTTTTTTTCTGGTCAGTGGCGCAATTGTTTTTTGAAACTGCAAAATAGCATCAGGGATGGTTTGCGCCGGAACACGCCTCATTTTTTGCGCTGAACCGCCCAGGGAGCGCAAGTTCATTCCCTAGTTTGCCGACGTGCGTTTGTGGAGGGAAAAACCCGCTGTGCGCCGGTGCAAAATACTAATGATACATGCGTCACTGACAAAGTCAATTGCGCTTGGTGCAAGATAGGGCCCTAAGACACAGCAGACATTCTTCTCCCATCTGTCATTTTTTTACAGTTAAGGCCCGCCCATCTTTTGATTTGGGTATCAAAATACCTTCTCAAAAGGTAAACATGACATTAGAGGGCTTTCATGTGCAATTTTTACCTAGGAAACCCATATTTTTACGATAACTACGATAGCACATGAAGGAAGCATTATTCTGCATTCCAGGCAACTCGGAATTAGGATATTTCCGATCTCAACCCAGAAATCATGTCTGGAACGGCGTTTTTAATGTTACTAAACACTTTGAATGTTTTAATGCAAGTAAACTACAGTATTAGTAAATTTAAAAGGATAGTTTACCCAAAAATGAAAATTCTGTCATCATCAAACCTTTATAAATTTTTGCTGAACACAATTACATGTTTTGAAAAGTGTTTGTAACCAAACCGATCAGAATCACCATTGACTACTAAGTAGGAAAAATTAATACTATGGAAGTGAATGATGCTTCGGATCAGTACCACAAGAGGGAGTAAATGATGACAGAATTTCCGTTTTTGGATGAACTGTCCCTTTAATGTATTAATGTTACTAAATACTTTTAAGGTTACTTAATTCAGAAGTTTTGAGGTGGGAAATATCCTAAATCCGAGTTGTCTGTATAGACCCCTTAATTGCCTACGTCAATGTGACGTATGATTGAGTTAGAGGCTTTTACAAAATACTCCTAAACTATTATTCCACACTAATTTGAGGGTTTAAAAATTGTTAGGGTTTGAGTTAAGGGTAAGTTGGGGTATCTTTGATTAAAACGTTGATCCAGGATCAACAAAAAATGTTGATCCAGGATCACATCTTACTTGGTGAAATCACGGTGACCATGTGACGTCACCGCTCTAGCTGGAGGCAAAACATAATGAAGAACTTATAGCAGGCGTGCTAAAAGTTTGAGGTTTTGACTTTAAAATGTCGTTTTTTGTGTTTTTGGCTGCCAGAATATAAAGAACATCACTTTTGGTTCAAAACTAAAGTTTTACCGGATCCAGGCAGACATTCCTTCACAGATATCAAGAAGACAATGTGGTTGAATGCAATACGGCGTACAGACTGGACGGAGACAATCATAACTAATGCTCGTGCTTGCAGTGCACACTTCATATCAGGTAAAATAATATATGCATATACTGGTGTGTTGGTTTTATCTAGTACAAATCAACAAGTTTCTGGTAAAAAGTCGCCAACCTTTAGCGCACTAGCTAGCTTGGATGTTAACTCTTTCACCGCCATTGACGAGATATCTCGTCAATCAAGAGAAAACGCTTCCCCGCCAGTGACAAGATTTTCCGTCTTTCCGCAATACCGCTGGCGGTGAAAGAGTTAAACAAACATACAGCAATAGATGTCTGTGCCATCCTTTGAATTGTTCCTTCAAATAATCCATAGATTTATACACTAGATGTCACCTTGGGGTTTTAAGCATGCGTCAAAACCGCTGCCATCTTGGAACAGGGGTCTTGTCATAGTGAATAGCTAGGTAAAGCTGCTGTCTCCGCCTGTACTTCAAATTCATGGACAATGTCAGACTTTTGTGATGCGTATTGATATTAGGCCTACTAGCACTATGCATTATAGTTAGAAAAAGTAGATTTTTTAAATATCAAAACTTAAAAACATTTTCTGGACTCAAGGCTAAATACATGTCTGACTGTTGGAATGAACCAAAAGAAAACCGAGAAAATCACATTCATGACAATACACCATTGCCTACAATGACGCTGATGGAGGGTTCCCCTGTTTCAAGATGGCGGCCATTTCAAGACGTTGCCATGTTAAAAACTTTTTAGGGGTCTATAATTAAAGGAAGAATTTTAAAAGTTACATTTTCATGTATGGTCTCTAAAGTTGTCAACTAAGCTCCACAAAAGAAAAAAAGCATTCCTCCAGCACTTTAAATTTTAAGGCAGTACAATAACTTTGTGAAAGAAGCACAGTAAAACTGACATGAAAATTAAATCTGAAGCAATGAAATACAATTGTATTCATTTTCAGATTTAAAGATTTTTTAATATTTAAATGACCCGATTAAATAAAACTCTTTGTGGATATAGATGATTAAATAACACAAATATTTAAAATTGTATTTTGTAAAAAAAAGTAAAAAATAGACTATTTCAGTACAATAAAAAGAATCATGTATTAGAACTCTTATATGGAATATAATGGCTTATTGTACTTATAGTATTTCTTTAACTAAACACATCACTCTTAATTAATGACCAGAGTCCTTGTCCAAAAGAAACAGCCACAAATCAAATAAACTTTAAATTGCCTAGATCAGATCTATTGCTTTTAATATCCCCATAAACTCCCCTGTTTCTATCTCCTATAGGGGTGAACGGAGAGCTGACCAACAATAAGTTCTTGTGTTTAAATCTAATTGAGGTGATTGATGAATTCTCAAACGTCTTTAATTCAGTTCCTGTGTTTCAGTGGGAATAAATCAGAATGGACGCTTTCACCCTGCCTACGAGAGCTGACATCCAGCTACGGCACCCCCAAAAACTTTTCCTCTCGTGTTTTTCATTGCTAAAGCTCTGTGGGACAGGGAATATGTTTAGACATGTCCAGATACGAGCCCGAAAATATATGCTGGCTGCTTGCCACCAGCCTCTCTTTCACTCAACAGGCTCAGCTGACTGAGACCTTACAGTGTAGGCCTGAATCATAACATTACACTACCATCTAGTGTTTTGTAGAGGAATTGCATTGCTTGTTAAAGACCTGTTTACAATTGACATTTGTTCCTGATTAACTGTTGCACTTGTTGTAGGACTTGTTGTGGAGAGGGGCTTGCGTCCACGATGACGCAGGAAGGATTTTGGATTCTCTTGTAAGCTTCCTCCACCCTGAAATCAAAAAGCATCATGTCATGAGACCTAACATTTCTGATACCAGTATAATGAAACAATAAGGAACAACGAGGTATGTTGTTTTGTTTATGCTTCCTCTGAATATGCAAAATGTTGATGTCTTTCTTTGTTCAGTCGAGAAGAAATTATGTTTTTTGAGGAAAACATTGCAGGATTTTTCTCATTTTAATGGACTTTAATAGAGCCCAACATTTAATACTTAACTCAACACTTAACAGTTTTTTTCAACAGAGTTTCAAAGGACTCTAAACGATCCCGAACGAGGCATAAGGGTCTTATCTAGCGAAACGATTGTCATTTTTGACAAGAAAAATAAAAAATATGCTCTTTTAAACCACAACTTTTCGTCTAGGTCCGGTCCAGCGTGACCTAACGTAAATGCGTAGTGACGTAGGGAGGTCACGTGTTACATATATAAAACGCACATTTGCGGACCATTTTAAACAATGAACTGACACAAAGACATTAATTAGTATCAGTTGACATACAACAACGACGTCATGACGTATTGCGTGGGGTCACGCTGACGCATCACGATCGGATCTAGCCGAAAAGTTCTGGTTTAAAAGAGCATATTTTTTATTTTTCTTGTCAAAAATTACAATCGTTTCCCTAGATAAGACCCTTATGCCTCGTTTGGGATCGTTTATAGTCCTTTGAAACTCCGTTAAAAAAACTGTTAAGTGTTGAGTTAAGTATTAAATGTTGGGCTCTATTAAAGTCCATTAAAATGAGAAAAATCCTGCAATGTTTTCCTCAAAAAACATAATTTCTTCTCGACTGAACAAAGAAAGACATCAACATTTTGGATGACATGGTGGTGAGTAAATTATCTGGATTTTTCTTTTAAGAAAATTGACTATTCCTTTAATGCTGCATTTAGGCTAGTCCTAGACTAACCTATGTTTGAGGTGTCTCAACTAAAAATGACTTGCACGTACAGATCTTAAAATATGCCAGTGCCACTTATTTGTTTTACAGTTTTTCTCAGTCACTTCAGTACATTTCTCAGATATTCATTGAAATTTTTAAAACTACCTGTTCAATCTTCACATTATTGTGTCACATCAAAAAAGCAGTTTCTCATTTCCTTGAAGTTGTTACAAATGCTTGGTACATCCATGCAAGCGATTATGTAAAATTCTCCGCTGTTTCCTACATTATCATTTGTTTATGTCATGTTGATCAGAATGTATTATAATGGGTCTCTGTTGAATAGTCTCACCCCCCACAACATTTAGGCATAAGTTCAAAGCATAAGTCTTTACATTCAAAATGGTTAAACAAGTCATAATATGTCGAGCATATTTCTACACATTTCCATTAGACTTTTTCCTAAATCTGTCCTGGACTGGTAAATTGTCACCTTTTTAGACACTCTCCACAGGGATCTCATCTCTGAACAAGAGAGGGTTCAGACTGGAGATGACTTGCCAAAGTACATGATAGTTTGGGACAATGTTAGTTTCCATCCCTCCAACATGGAACCTCTCACCCTACTCTCTATTCCTTAACCCCACTGAGGTATTTTTCTCATCATGGAGATGAAAAGTATACAGTATGATCGCCAGCCACATACACAGATGACCCTTCTGGTTGGCATGGATGCAGCATGTAATGACATCACAGCATATGCCTGCAGAGGCTGGATAAGACAATCTAAAATATTCTTTCCACTCTGCATTGCAAGAGAAAATATTCAGATAAGAGAAAAAATTGCTTAGTCGTGTTGTCAATATAACAGTTTACTCTGGAGGGATGTTTTGATGTAAACTATGGCTGAAGTTTTAATGACAATTATGTGGGAGTTTGGTTGCAAGAGACTGGACAAGATTCACATTTACACTTTTACTGTTTGTACTGTAATTTGTTGACAGACCGTGTCATTGCCATACAGAAAGGAAAAGAGAGCAGTGCATAGCACAAAAAGTAGAAAATGTGAACATAGGACAATCTCCTTAGGGAAAACTGTACATGCAGTGCTGTAGGAATTACTCCTGACGTTCCTGTCTGCTGGGCCACAAATTCTCATCCACATTACAATGACTTGTCATTCATTGACACATATATTTACTTTTGAGACATGAACTAAGGATTTTGAGCAAGAGATTGTCTTTTGCAGGTAATCCATGGTGATTTGCTATTTGTACCAATTGTTTTGAGAAATGCACTTACTGTCTTGCAAATGTCAAGGATGATTCGAGAAATGTACCAAAGCGACTGAGAAAAAAAACAGCAAGATACACACCAGTAACGTATTTTTGTTTATAAAAAAAATGTTTAAATGTCTTCATTTAACTAAGGCCTAGTCCTGGCTTTAGCTAAGCTTTGTCTGTGAAACCAGGCCTAGGACATTTAAGTGGCTTTTATAAACTTTTATTCGGTGTGCATCTTGAGGGAAAACGATGACATATATATTTTATGAAATGTCAAAGCAAGTTGTTTTTGGTTAAGACACTTCATATTTCATTCTGGCATAGGCATAATCCATGCCTGCGAAACCAGTTTTTGTAAATCTCTGTGAACAATGCTTCGATATACCTCTCTTTTACTTTTACACATTTGGCAGGCACTTTCACCCAAAGCAACTTACAGTGAAGGTATAGAAAAGCTTTACTTTAAAAAAAAATATGTATGTAATGCCTAAATTCCATAGAGGTGAAGGTCAGATGATGATTTCATTAGATATTCGGGGTCTTGTTATAAAGCAAATGGGTCGGTACATGCCTTTAATTTGAATATTTAAAGGAAAACACCACCCTTTTTCAATGTTTTACTATGTTCTTACCTCAATTTAGATTAATTAATACATACCTATCTTTTTCAATGTGTGCACTATTCATCTTTGTACAGTGCTTCTTGAATGTGTTGGCATTTAGCCTAGCCCGATTCATTCCTATGGCTCCAAACAAAAGTTTTATTTTGTGCCACCATACTTACTCGTGTGACTTCTCGTGTAACAGTCTTTAAATAGGGAAAACATGGAAGTGTTTGGTGGCTTTTAAATTCATCCCTGTTTGGAGCCATAGGAATGAATGGGGCTAGGCTAACTGCTAACACATTCAAGATGCTCTGTACAAAGATTAAATGTGCACGCATTGAAAAAAGATAGGTATGTACTAATTCGTTAAAGTTGAGGTAAGAACATAATAAAATATTGAAAAACTGTGGTTTTTTCCTTTAAATTAATATAAACTTGCAAAACACAAGTTTAACCTACTTAAGTCTGAACAGTTGGTTGACCTCAAGCTCCGTCTCCTCAATAGTCTTGTCCTGTCCCCTGTCCCTCAGTCGTCTCAGCCTTTCCTCAGGATTGACAGTAAGTAGAAGCACCAGGTTTGGCCGGAGTAGGTCGTCTGGCCACTGGTAGAGTTCTGAGCCTGGTCTAGGGAGGTTTTCCACCCTCCCACTGACAGCTGTGGCTATAGCATACGCTGCTGTGCTGTGCCAATACCTATCAGAGATGAATAAAGCGGTCTCAAAAGGGTTCAACTTCCATTTCTTCTCCTCATATGTGACCCAGGATCATGAAACCAGCTTAAGTCGCACGGTATATTTTTAGCAATAGCCAAAATAGTAGGTCAAAATTATCTATTTTTCTTTTATGGCAAAAAAATCTTTAGGATATTATGTTCCGCTAAGATATTTCGTAAATTTCCTACAGTAAATGTATACATTTTCACTATATGCTCTGGATTAACAATTATTCAAAGTCATGTCAGTGTATCTCCCTGCATTTAAGACATTTTGGCTTATTATACAACATTACCGCAAATCCAGCATAAATACAACTACCAGCTACATTCTTCAGCATGTTGTTGTGTACAAGTACTAGACAGATCATGTGAGTGTATCTGTGTCTTTACCTATCCACTATGACAGGAGCTCTCAAGGACTCTTTTCCCACATGAGCCGCAGTGATGTAGTTCCCCAGAGCATAAAAGGCCCTGCGGATGAGGGGTGGTTCTGAGTCAAAGCGCTGTCTGAATGGAGCCAGGCACTGGGGAGGAGATTTCAGCAATGTGGCATTCAGAGATTCCCGCAGGGCTTCTGTGAGGGTAGTTTTACCTGGTTCAGAAGATATAGATGGAGAGTCCTTTACTAAACTATATGGTAGTGTTACAGTTGGACAGAATTTATTTGAAATACACTTATAACAATGTGTGCCATGCATAAAGTGTTTATATAGTGTGTACATACACTTTCAGAAAAATAGTACAAGAAGATACAAATGTTTTCACTGGTGTGGTGCCTTTTTAAAAGTACACTTTTGTACCTAAAAGGAGAATATTGGTAAATCAAAAGTACACATTGGTACCTTAGAGGCTCATATAGGAATCTTTTATTATGTGCTCTTTTGTGTATGCTTGTTTTTATAGTAGGTTTTATGTGTATCTTTTTTGTGTACCTGTATGGAATTTTAATTTGTAAAGCACTTCTTCTCACAAAGTTCTTAAATGTGCTATATAAATAAATAAAGTTGGAGTAATGAGGTACATACCGGAACCTTTTTAGAAGATAACGTCCCAGTGGCATCTTTGTACCTTTTTTTCTGAGAATGTACTATATGCTGCAGAACTAATGTGGTATATATTAAAGCATTTAGGGGTGGTTTCACGGACAGGGCTTACTCTAGTCCCAGACTAAAATGCATGTTTGATTTGCTTTAAAGGATTAGTCAATTTTCTTAAAAAAAATGTTTTAGATAATTTACTCACCACCATGTCATCCAAAATTTTGATGTCTTTCTTTGTTAAGTCAAGAAGAAATTGTTTTTAGAGGAAAACATTCCAGGATTTTCTCATTTTAATGGACTTCAATGGACCCCAACACGTAACAGTTTTAATGCGATTTAAAATTGCAGTTCCAATGGAGTTTCAGAGGACTCTAAACGATCCCAAACAAGGCATAAGGGTCTTATCTAGCGAAACGATTGTCATTTTTGACAAGAAAAATAAAAAATATGCATTTTTATAACACAACTTCTCATCTATCTCCAGTCCTGTGATGCGCCAGTGTGGCCTCGCGCAATACGTCATCACGTCAAGAGGTCACGGATGACGAATGCGAAACTATGCCCCAGTGTTTACAAGTGTGAAGAAAGAGGACCGTTCAGACGTTGTTGTATGTCGAATGATAATGTCTTTGTGTCAGTTTATTTTTTTAAATAGTCCGCAAATGTGCGTGTCATATATGTAACACAAGGGGCCCTATTTTAACAATCTAAGCGCATTGTCTAAAGCGCACAGCACAACGTCTAAATAGGCGTGTCCGAATCCACTTTTGCTAGTTTAACGACGGGAAAAATGGTTTGTGCGCCGAGCGCATGATCGAGAAGGGTAGGTCCTTTTTTTATGAGTAATATATATTTTGGGTGTAACATGCAATAAACCAATGAGAGTCTCAGCTCTCATCCCCTGTAAAAGCCAGTTGCGCTGGCGCTATGTATAATCCCTATTTAGATGACGGACTTTGTAAACTGAAAAACTAAGCGGAGGAATAAGATCCCCAGTTTAAGATTAATGTTAAACAATTGTGTTGTTTTTCACTTGTATTGAAATTGTTATTTTTAATTAAAACCTTTAAATCCTGTTTTCTTTTAGTCATGGAAGTAAAAAAGCAGGCTTTTAATTGCTTTAAATGTATGGCTATCCAATATCATCAAAAAATAATTTACAAGTATGTAAGAAAAGGTTTGTACTCTAAAAAGACTTTATTTGTAAAAAAACAGGAGATAAAGAATTTACAAACGGCTCTCCGCACGTTTCAGCACTTGGACAGCGTCAGGTTTTTTTAAGCATTACTTAAAAATGTTTCTCATCTCACCATATCCACAGGTACAGAGTCATCATATACAATAAATCCGTGAGGTAGCATTTAAAAAAACATTTAAAAACAGACGCATTTGTTCAAAGCAAAGCATTTATTTACTTACCAGACTGCAGGTGAAGCAGCTCTTTGCGCCTTCTAACGTCTCATAATTAGTCCTCATTTATGTCCAAGAGACTCAATAATAATCTTTTACATTCAATCCTTTAATCTTTCATATTTAAAAACGTTTTTGTGCTGCTGCGCATTCATGTATGTGTTAAGCAAACCCGCCTTATCATCCCGTTTATGTGCATAAAAAACATATTGCGCCATTGACTTTAGACTTAAGAGCAGGTTTTTGTTGGTCAATGGCGTAGTCTATTTTAGTTGCCTCAAAATAGCAACGCGCCAACAATGCGCCTGAACACACCTCGTTTTCAGACCAGAATGCCCATGGGCGCAAAAGGGGGCACAAATGCATTTGCTATTTAAACAACGTGGCGCTAAACGTGAAAATGATAATTGCGCAGGGTGGAAACTAGCAAAAGACACTTGCGTCGCACATTGCGCCAGGTGTAAGATAGAGCCCAAGATCTTTCGACGTCATTACGCAATTACGTGAGGTCATGCTGGCGCGTCAGCAGACCAGAGACAGACCAGAAGTTGTGGTTTAAAAGTGCACATTTTTTATTTTCCTTGTGACAATGGAAAATGACAATGAGGCATTCACAGGACCCTTATGCCTCGTTTGGGATCATTTAGAGTCCTTTGAAACTCCGTTTAAACTGCAAAATCGCCCCATATAGTACAGCAAATATGTTGGTGTCTCTGTATTAACCTGTAGCATCCAGTCCTTCGATCACAGTGACAGGAAAACCATCTTTTCTGCAGGACTCCACCTGTTCATCCACTATCTGCAGCACGGCCTTTGACTCAGGTAAAATGTCGCTACACTAAGATGGGCAGAGAAAGATGTATTCTCTTGTATCAGATTGCTTTGTGGTTAGACTACTGAATAGAATAAATTAACCATAACACGTGCAACAGAAACTGAATAGCACCAATGTAACATAATATGAATTTATGTCCCATCTGAAAACAACTATAGACATTCTAATGTTTTTTCTTACAATTGTGATACAGTCAATATTAAAAATATATTAATATATTATATAATATATTAAGATATGAATATATTAAAGAAAAATGTTATATTTTCACCTAATGTGATTTACGTAGAAAGGTTTTAGAAAACTGACTAATGACTGAAAATTTGACTTTAGCTGGGTTTTACAAGTTTACCATTTAAACCATTCAATTTATTACCATGAGATTTATTTATGTGGCATGTTTTTCGGACACTTTCTAATTGGACTTAAAAGGGACATTTCACAGACTTTTTTAAGGTGTAAAATAAAACTTTGGTGTCCCCAGATATGTGAAATTTTAGCTCAAAATACCATTTATTATAACATGCTAAAATTGCCACTTTGTAGGTGTGAGCAAATTGTGCCATTTTGGTGTGTCCTGTTAAATGTGCTGATCTCTGCACTAAATGGCAGTGGTTGGATAGTGCAGATTAAGGGGCAGTTTTATCCCCTTCTGACATCACAAGAGGAGCCAAATTTTCAATAACCTATTTTTTCACATGCCTGCAGAGAATGGTTTACCAAAACTAAGTTACTTACTGGATTGTTATTTTACACATTTTCCCGGTTGCACTGGGGACCCATTTATAGCACTTAAACATGGAAAAGTCAGATTTTCATGATATGTCCCCTTTAATGCTTTCCACATGTTCCAGCAAGTCTAGTCGCATCCTATTTATTTTAAATACGTACCTCCTGAAGAACCTTATAGGCTTCATCCATACTATAAAAGACATCGGAGTTCCTGATGGCCAGTGTTGATGGATGATAAACCGGTGATGATGCGGGCGTGATGTACTGTCTCTCCGCCTTCTCCGCTTGATTGACATGTGACCACGCCTCCTGCCAGCAGTACTGCCCCTCGCGTTTGTATGAAAACAAACATACCGATTCATTCTGATGAAATGTCTTTAATATTTCCTCCGAAATGCCTGTATTGGATTTCTCACGAATGCAAAATCCTTTAACGACGCTGTCTTTAACATCCGGAATAAACGCAGACGTCTCAAAGACGTCGCAAAACCGTGCAAATTTTTCAGACAGTTTGCTCTTTATTTCCGCGTGAGTTTGCGCTTTTTGAATCCTGTTATCGGAGTGGATGTATAGCGAGTAGAGTTTCCCATAATCGTTAAAAAACCGCTGATGATCCCGGTGCAGAGCCTGGGGACTAGAGCTCAATGTGTAGTAGAGAGGTTCAGTGCGCGAATCAAACTCGACACCAAACACGCGCGGACACAGCTGTCCAAAGCGAAACATTGCTCTTGACAACATTGTGTTCTGTGCTTAACAGTAGGCTATATAAAGAATCCACTGTCGGTTTAGAGAGAAACGAAACTCGATGGGAAAACGAAAGTAGGAGTGCCGAGTCACTGACGCACCAAACAAAACTGAGCTGGAAAAAACTATCATAACAACCAGTTTACAATGAACGCACGATAACAAGTTAGGTCTCATTTCCTCTTAGGTTCCAATATCCAATGAACAATAAATACATAAGACGTTGCCAGGCATGCATAGGTATTCTAGACACGTGACTATGCTTGCATGTCAAAGGGTAGCCCAGTCAATGAGATAATTATATTCCTGAATATGCGCATTCTGCGTGAGCTAAAGTTCAAAGGGTTTACACTATCTGTTACTATTTTTTCCATTCTGACATTTAGTATGTGGTAGAATCAAGCATGCTTTAGCAGAATTAATGCACCGTTTTCCCGTTTATCCCAGTGGCACATCAAATATCAAAGTTATATATAAATATAATATATGGGGGGCAAACATTTATTTTGCTTATGTCACAGTAAGAGGTAAGTCCGGCCCTGGACGTTGCCCTGTCGATCAGAGATAAATCTGGTGTACATTGAAACTGCACGATAACAAGTTAGGTTGCATTTTTGTATAGCCTAAATAGCCTACTGTAATACCAATACAACATGCAAAATGTATATGTGTTGAAAATAAAGTTTTTTTTTTTTTGTAAAAACACCATTTAATTACAAATGTATTATTATGTATTACTTTATTTAAGCATTTAAATGTTGTTACTGTAAATTATAAATCATAGATAGCCTACAGGGCGTTGGTCGTGGTTATAACTAAGAAGAATGATACTCAAGCTTTTGTGTAATCAGCTGACGCTCTTTGCCTTTCGTTTTCTGAACCGCCTAACAAGAAAAGAAACTGATCAGCATCCTTCGGCTCAGTATAAAAGGGGTGGCAGTCACGTTTCGTCCATCACAAACTTTAATCATGCTGACTCCAAGACAACTACTGCAACCAAGTTTTGCGGGAATGTTGATGCAGAACATCCGCATCGTCTTTTCAAACCTGTGGATATTTGTTTGTATGCTTATATCAGGCGCACGGGGGCAAGAGACACCTGTTAGCAACAAACAGCCCATTATTCTTACCAAGGATGAAAATGAGGGACCGGATGCTCAGCTAACAACTCCGAAAAGTGTAAACTACCATTTTACCAGGCAGTGCAACTACAAATGCGGCTTTTGCTTCCATACGGCAAAGACATCGTTCGTCTTACCTATTGAAGAGGCAAAGCGAGGATTACGACTTCTGAAGGAAGCAGGTAACTTATTTCCTATATTGTTCGAATTAAAGTTACAAAAGCTGTTATTGGGACGGTACCCTTTGACCTATTTACAGGTAGGTACACCTGAGGTAGGCTAATACCGTTGGGGTACCAATATGCACCCTCGGGTACAAATGTGTAGCATGGGCGGAAATCCCGGGGGGGTCGGGGGGGACAGGACCCCCCCTATCTGAGGGTTGTCCCCCCTAAATTATCATTAGAATATGTGTATTGAAAATAATTTAATGATTTATAATACTTAAACTAGTTGTGTAAGAAGTGAAACAATACAAATGCAAACGGAGCAACAACAAAAAAACGTTTTAAATATTTGGATTCCCCCTCCCTTGCCTCACAGTGGTTTGGTCCACTGCCCACGCCCCTTTTACCTCACCACCACACATTCCGGTGGTAGAGAAGTGTACGGAGCCGACGCGTTAATAAGCTATATACAATACAACGTTTCCCATCACTTATCAGTTTATCCTCATATGTTTTAAAACTGGACTATTTTGACATATAAACATGAACATATTTCGTTTTCTGAGAACAGAAGCAGATAAACGATCAAGAAAACATTTTTATGCATTCATGCAGAGGTGAGGCAGAGCTGAAAGTAACAAATTACATTTACTCACCTTGCTGTAACTGAGTTTTTTGTGTACTTTTACTTTGAGTAGTTTTTAAAATCTGTACTTTACTTTTACTTAAGTATGTTTAAAGTATTGTTGGTTACTTCGCTACATGTTAAATCATATCCGTTACTGAGTAAAAATAAATAAAAAAGTAAGGTGATAAAGACGCGCCACGGTCGGATGATTGATTGATGGGCGGGGGAACGCGCAAAAAGAACCATGGAGAGGGACGAGACAGGCGCAGGCTAATGCAGACCCTCAATTCAATTCTTACGAAAGAAACCCCTGGCCATTGACGCAAAGCGATTGTTTCATTCAGGTAGGGTTCATGCTCTTGAGTACGGAGTTTGAGAATTGCCGACCGTGTTTAACCGCTAATTTGCACGATGCATTTTTAATACATGCGCATTATCTTCCGAGGTCTAGCAGCTTCGCGTCAAGTCAAACAACTTGAGAACGTCCTCGAGAATGCGCAGATCATTAGACATTGCAGAGAGAGAGAGAGCGCGAGAGAGATAGATTGAAAGACATCAGGTACACAGGTCTGGGAGCTAATAAACGTGTAAAGGATGTATAGTGTATAGCCATGGCACTCATCTCATTATATGTTCATTTATGTATATAGTTTAATAACAATGTATGTTACCAGCAATACATCAATTACAACCTTCATATAATGATTGTATTTACTAGCTGCTGACCTCATATTATTTTTGCTTCAAAAGTGCATAACTCACCTGTAAAAATCATTAAATAATTCCATAAATGTTTCTTAGTTATAAAAAGCTTTTTATTTTATTAACATTTGTTATTGCACTTTAATTGTAGAGATGTTTACAATTAAAAACATAGTTTGAGATGTATATATCCTTCCTTTGTGAACTATACTAGAAACCTCTCCCCGCTGTAAAAAAGTAACTCTTAAAATTAAAATGACTTTTTACTTGAGTAGATTTTTAGACCAGTAACTTTACTTTTACTTAAGTAAAATATTATTAAAGTAACTTTACTATTACTTAAGTAGAAAATTGTATTACTCTTTTCACCTCTGCATTCATATGTATTAAAATTAAATTTGCGTCCGTTCATAGAGAAAGAGAAACGTTTTCTATCTGTACCCATTTCCTTGCAAGTACAATTTTGCCTGTATTATTGGTGTCCCCTTCAAAAATTGTTCTTGAAAAATTTTATGTTTATTGTCCCCCCCAACATTTAGATGAGATTTTCGCCCCTGATGTGTAGCGTGCTTAGACCGCTATTTTTACCTGAGAGTGTACGTTGAAGTTGACGAGTTTCATCTGAACTTTTCAGGAATGGAAAAGATCAATTTCTCAGGTGGAGAGCCGTTCATGCACCAGAGGGGAGATTTCTTGGGACAGTTGGTGCAATACTGCAAACAGGAGCTGGAGCTGCCGAGTGTCAGCATCGTCAGTAACGGCAGTTTAATAAAGGAAACCTGGTTTCAGAAATACGGTGAGCCGTGTGATAAACATTCAAGACCAGCAGAGGGCAGCACGTGATAATAAAAAATAGTGAATTGTCAGCAATAAACGTTGTATGTTATCGTTCTAGATGTAAACCACGGCTTATTATTTTTATTAAACGGTTCTATATATCTGGCAAGTTTTATGAAGAAATGCAACGCATCAAAAATGTAATGATAAATTATTAATAATGATTAAAGGATTAAATTTATATAATTATAATGATATTGATAAAATACTCTTCCCCTAATCAGTGTAGTTTTTAAGAAACAATTCAACAAAAATGGATTGCCAAGCAGAAGAAACACAGCAACAAAGACGGCCATACAACGCATTCCACTTTTTTTGAAAATATGCTAATTTTCCAGCTCCCCTAGAGTTAAACAATTGATTCTTACCGTTTTGGAATTCATTCAGCTGATCTCCGGGTCTGGCGCTAGCACTTTTAGCATAGCTTAGCACAATCCATTAAATCTGATTAGACCATTAGCATCACGCTAAAAAATTACCGAAGAGTTTTGATATTTTACCTATTTAAAACTTGACTCTTCTGTAGTTACACCGTGTACTAAGAACAACGAAAAAATTAAAGTTGTGATTTTCTAGGCAGATGCTAGGAACTATACTCTCAAACTGTCGTAATAATCAAGGACTTTGCTGCTGTAACATGGCGGCAGCAGCGTACAAGTGATATTATGCAGTGCCCGAAAAAAGTCCCCTGCAGTGCGTAATATCGCTACGCCTGCTGCAGCAATGTTACAGCAGCAAAGTCCTTGATTATTACGCCAGTTTGAGAGTGTAGTTCCTAACCATATCTGCCTAGAAAATCACAACTTAAAATTTTCTGTCGGTGTTCGTACACAATGTAACTACAGATAAGTCGAGATTAAAATAGAAAAATATCTTTGGTTATTTTTAGCACGATGCTAATGGTCTAACCAGATTCAATGGATTGTGCTAAGTTATGCTAAAAGTGCTAGTGCCAGACCTGGAGATCAGCTGAATGGATTCCAAAACGTAAGAATAAAATTTTTAACTCTAGGGGAGCTGGAAAATGGGCATATTTAAAAAAAAAAAAAAAAGTATAATGTCCCTCTAAACACACTCATCACTGCACTCCAAATTTTTTATGTATATCCTTCGAAACTTTCCTTTACGCTGCACGTGTGTATAAATTGTAGTAGTAGGCTATATTATAGTAATTACTATTGTACACTTTGTTAATGTACAAGTGTTTTGTAATATTAACTAGTGACACGTTAAACATTAGTAAAATATTGTATTACTACATTATTTACTATGGTAAAGTTCAAAACACTTGTATCTAGGTTATTTTTTTTTGTAGTTACTATAGTGAATGCTAAAGTATAATACAGTATTTCTTCATGTTTGTGGGGTTACAGCTGTTTCGTAAAGCAAAAATTTCAGAATTTATAGCTTATTTGCTGCTTAATTTCCCTCTCGTTATTCACAGGTGACTATTTGGATATTCTGGCAGTTTCTTGTGATAGCTTTTATGAGGAGACCAATAAAGTCATAGGTCGAGGTCAAGGAAAGAAGAGCCATTTGGATAATCTCCATAAAGTTTGTAAATGGTGCCGGGAATATAAGGTGGCGTTCAAAATCAACTCAGTAATCAACACATTCAATGTGGAAGAAGATATGAGAGAGCACATCACTGGTCTAAACCCAGTTCGCTGGAAGGTAAGGTGAAATTGTTTACTACCATCCAAATATGACTGATCAACTCAAGCTCATTTACAACCTGGTTGCTTACAATACCAGAACATGGGAATAAAAAATGAAATGCACTGTTACTTTAGGTAAAAGTATTGTAATGTTCACACAGGTATTCCAATGTCTGCTAATTGATGGTGAAAATGCAGGGGAAAACAGTCTCCGTGAGGCAGAGAAATTTGTCATCAGTGATCAGCAATTCCAAGAATTTCTGGACCGCCACCAGAGCGTCAAGTGTCTGGTTCCAGAGTCAAATCAAAAGGTATGTTGAAAAACCAGGTTCATGCTTTGTCTCAATTTAAATTAAAATCAGCATTGCATTACTTTACAAGTACTTTCAGTTTACAGGCAATTTTCAATTTACAGTACATCAAATAAACATTTTGCTTTAAGTCATTACTAAAGCCTTTATTATATTTTTAACAAGTATGCATTGCTAGTTCTGAAACAAATGGGAACCAGAATCTAATAATGAACAAAATATAACCACACTATTGTTTTAATATGAGTTGTTTATTAATTTGTCTGTTTTCCATTACAGATGAGAGATTCCTACTTGATTCTTGATGAATATGTAAGTGATGTCTTAGTCCAAATTATTTTTAATTTCAGATTAAACTATCACCAAACTGTAAATGATACATTTGTATTACATTATGTCATGATGTCAGTATGAGAGAAATCATGAATGGGAATATAAAAAGGCCGACAGTAATTTTCCCCATATTTTCTTTAATTTCTGCCTTCATATAATCTCTTAATCATGCAGTCTTAGATATCATCAGAATGAGTGCATCATCGTAAATTGATAATTTTTACTCTGATGCTGTAGATGCGTTTCCTGGATTGTCGAGAGGGAAGAAAAGATCCCTCAAAATCCATTCTGGACATTGGTGTGGAAGAGGCCATCAAGTTTAGTGGTTTTGATGAGAAAATGTTCCTCATTAGAGGAGGAAAATATATCTGGAGCAAAGCAGATATGAAACTGGAGTGGTGAACTTTTTACTCATATGTCAACATGGATGTTTAATTTAATGTTAAATGTTAATGCACTGAATGTTTGTAAATATTGTTGCATGTACATTGCCGTAAATTACAGACATTTAATATAGATAAACAGATAATTTGATGGTATTGGTGTATAAATGCTTGTATAAATTATTTTTAGTAAATTCATAATATATGTATTTTATTTTAAACTTTATTACATTGTATAAATGTTATTAATAAACATATTTTTATATTTGTTGTATTTTGCAACATAATATTCATAATTTAGCCTTTGATTTTATCTGCACTTTCTTGTTAGAATTGTTTATACAGTAATAAAAGAAGTAGTTTGCAGGAAAGTACCACATAAGCTATTATATTTCTCAATATTTTAAAAGCATTAATATACTTTGATAGAAATAAGACTTTAAGTTTTAGTTATCTAATTTGTTTTCATTAAGTAATAAAGTCTCAGTTTAATTTTTCAACATTGTTTTATTGTGTACTTGAATGTTTTGTTTATTTGTATATGTATTTTTATATTTGCTATCTGAAAATAAATAGTTTTCTTAACGATTTACACTGGTAAGCTGTTATGTTTAATATGATGCTGAATTAGAAATACAATATATACAGTATATTTATATATCCAGGCGTGGTGAAGACGACTTGCTGAAGTTCAAACCGAGCATCAGAATTGGGAGATAAGTGGATTAAAGTGACTTTGAACGTAGCACAGGCCCGGCTCCATGGGGGGGACCAGAATGGGCCTGGCCCACCCAGTCAGAAGATTGGCCCACCCTGGCCCCACACCACATAAATGCCAATCTTTTAGCAAAAATCTGTAATGTTATACTATAATAACAGACGTGAGAATAGTTCTTAAGAAAAACAGCATTTTGTGTAAAAATTAACAATTTTTGTTTGTAACAAGTTTGTTTTAGATGATGTAAATAGTTATTTTTAAAGAACTTTCCCTTTTTTTTAAGTTAATTAATCCAAGATCTTTTAAGGGGTCAAAAAATTACTACAAATGCAAAAAAAGAGAATGTAAAAATAAACATGTTAACCATTATATATATAATATGTATATAAAATATGTACAAAAATATTAAAAATTAAGAAAAAAACAACAATAACAAACAACCCTAACAATTGTCTTAAATATATTATATTAAGACTATAGATGTGAGATTAAAGCACTAAAGAACCTCCCAATCCGACCAGCCTTTCATCTCATATCTGGAGCGGGGCCTGACGTAGCATAGTTGTTGGTGACAGACAGACTCGTCTAAGTGTTTAAAAAACTGCTGATCTAGTGGGATTTTTACGCACATTCTCACAACTATGTGGTTTACAGAGAATAGTCAGCAAAAGATTATCTATAAAAGTGGTGGCAATTCCTAAACCTTTCACATTATATTTTTGTTTAACCCCTGGAAATAAAGCTAAAAGTCTGCTCTTCAGTTAAATATGAATGTATTTTTATTTCACTATGGTGGCATACAGAGCCGAAACTATAAAAAGTGTGTCAGTGTCAAAATATTTATGCACCTGTATAGATCAGTGGTCACTATCCCTGTTCCTGGAAATCTACTTTCCTGGTGAGTTCACCTCCAAACCCCAGTCAAACACACCTGAACCTGCTAATCAAGCTTTTCATGGCTTCCTAAATGATAGTGTCCTGAAGCAGGGTTGGATCTAAAGTATGCAGGAGGGTAGATCTCCAGGAGCAGGGTTTGTGACCCTGGTATAGATTGATACACATATACAGAAGATATTAAAGATTCCACAAAAGTGACAGGTGAACTGCTGCTGTTGTCAATAACGTCAAGCTAGGCTAGCTTGGTTTCAGCTGCTAGGCACCTCAGTTTCACCCACGTCCCATTTTTGGTTATCCGCAACTGATGTGCAGTGACACGCTTGCCGAAATGCTGACAGAAGGCTCCGACAACTATTGGCTTCAGAAATGCTCTTTGCAAACCCAAGGGTGACATCACGGACACTACTTTTATATTTTTTATAGTCTTTATACTTGACCTGCTTGCTTTTGCACAATTATGTGCGGTTCACATTTCAAGTCTAAAACCGAAAGCATGTCCTCCATCTTTCTGGAGTACTCAGGCACTTGTGCTTCTGTAGCATTTACCATTGATAAGGAACCACTAGCCAACCACACTCTTCAATGCGTCTCCATGCATTGTTTCTTCTTTTTGTGTCAAAAAAAGAATAGCTGCTTGACAGATCATACAGCTCTGTATATCCCTGTACATGATCATCTAATCCTTCCTCTTGCTCTTGAGTTCATATGAATATAACAATGTTTACATGATACAATGTTGATACATAAAGGATGAGTTGACTGGTCAGTTTATGTTACATCATGACCTCCGGTGCGGACTATGGTGCATTCTGAAAAGTTTACGTATTTTTTACTTGCTCGGCATCGACACTATTTGAGCAGCTTGCTGCGTATCTACATTTAAAGGGGACATTTCAAAGACGTAAAATAAATCTTTGATGTCCTCAGATTATGTAAAGTTTTAGCTCAAAATACCACATCGATAATTTATTACACCATGTTAAAATTGCCACTTTATTGATGTGAGCCTATACATTTTGGTCTGTTTAAAAAGACTTAAGCAAATGAGCTGAAATGCAAACACTGATCACCATGATGGTAGTTTGTTGAAATTAAAACTCAATTGTCAATTATTTTCTTTCTCTCCCTTTATGCTAAATGGCAGGCATGTGGTTGGATGGTGCAGATAAAGGGGCTGTACTATTATAATAAGACCTCCTTTTGATATCACAAGCGGAGCCAAATTTTAATTACCTATTTTTTAACATGCTTAAAATTACTAGGTTGTTCTTTTTCACATGTTCTAGGTTGATGGCACTTAAACACAGTACAAGTCAGATTTATTGATCTCCTTTAAATAAAAAACTTGTGTGCAGTAAAAAGTTTGTGAAATGTGAACTTCCCTTTAGACAGTTGTTATTTCTACATCATGTCTCTTGGTGGATCCTGGTTCTCACAGAGGCTCTGTTGAGAAAGAAAACAAGCTCTGGTTACGAAAATAGTGTGAAATATCCTTTCAAATTTGGCATATCTAAAATGACACAATGCTAATTGTGGTTCATGCCAACTATATATTGGTTTGCTTGTTTGTTTCATTTGTTTTATTTATTTCATATAAGAATTAATACAGTAGGTCTCTGTAACAGGGATTGACATTCCTCAATGCTTAATCTTGCCTCCTATCTGACGTGAGGCACAATGTAGAAACTGTGAAGCTTTTATGATGAGTCACCATGATTTTGCCAAGTAGGCAAAAGTTCATTTTCAAAGAAGAGGAGAAATCTTAAATGACTGTCACTAACAGAAACAAAGTAAAATCAAATGTGTTGTTTAGTAAGCAACCTACTTATGAATGTTTGCTGTTGAAGAATTGTTTGAAATTAAACGACTGCCCTGTTTATTGTTTACTATGCAGAGATTCAGCTGGACTGAAAGCAATGTTTCCAGGATGGGTCTGAATTATTGATTTTGTAATAAAGACACCAGACATTCTATTTGTAATGTGTTAAACTTTTGTAAGCCCATTGACTTTTTAAACTAATAGTGGTCATTATAATACTAAGATAGATGCATATTACAGATTGATTAGCATTTATTTATTCTAAGATGTCTGAAATATGTTCCCAAGACAAAAAAAAGTAGTTTTTCTGTTACCAAGTTAAAACATATGTTAGTCTATGTTAATCTCGATATGCTTCCATTGAAATGTTCATAGTGTGTTGAGCCTCTTTTACACAGTGTGTTGATGATCCCATAAATTGCATGCAGTGCGTTTTCTGGAACGTGTGTGTATCTAAATAAAGTTTTAGAAAACTATATATTTGCAAAACAGTAGTAAAGTAATAAAGCAACTCAGCAGCCTTGTTAATACTAAGTATAATTAAGATACACAATCATTTTAATGAATACAATGGCAGTGCGCCTTCTGCTTACTGTATGTGAACAGGCATGAAATTGGCTTCAGTGATGTCATCACCTCCGCATAAAATTTCCCTGACTGATTTACCTGATTTACCTACCTTGGTCTCCTTAAAACAAAAAAGTATTTTAATTCAATATTTTTTAACAGGTCTTACTACATTACTTAAAGAGGTAGGCTATGTTGTTGTGCAACCATAGACTGTATGCAATAACACGTGATTTTGTTTGAAAACAACACGCTGGCCGTTTCTCAATCCGAGGGCTGCAGCCTCCAAAGGTCGCATAGGCTTCATACGTCATCAAGTCTTTTTTCTTATTAACAATTATAAAGTTGACTATTATTTTTAGTTAACTGTAAATTGTTTTAATATGCTTATGAATTGAGAATGTAATGCTCTGTTTACTTTACTTTACTTTACTTTACTTTACTTTACTTTACTTTACTTTACTTTACTTTACTTTACTTTACTTTACTATACTTTACTTTACTTTACTTTACTTTACTTTACTTTAATAAACCAGGCTTGATGACGTATGCAGCCTGCATATGCGACCTTAAGAGGCTGCAGCTTTCAGATTGAGGAACGGCCGCTGGCTCTATACTTCGCCCCTCCCAAAATTTGACAAAGTGAAACTTACTGCATTTCATGGCATGCTCTATTCAGTGCAAGAATACATATCTTCTCATTGGTGGAAGGCTGAAGACGGAAACATCACTGAAGATATAAGAAACTAAAAAGAGCAACACAGAAGTTTTTGCTGCCTTTTTGTCTGGTAAGTAAAATCATTTGATACGTAACGTTAATATAGTTCATTTGATCAAGAAAATACATGTAACATGTAAACATGTAAGCGTCGACGTCACAGCATTATTGTCACAACATTAGCTGGAGGCAGTTGTTGCCCATTAGCTTTGTCAAAAAGCCCCTGATCTTTTAATAATTAGTTCACAGATTTAATCGATTTTATTATTATTACTTCTAGTTTGTTTTATTAATAGGTACACACATGCAGTCTGTTTGCGGTAGGTCAGCGCTTATTTTACGCGTGATTTATTACGTTAAAAACAGCTGTGAAACTCAACGTGTGTCGAGTTGTTTAACAGTTTATCTGAACTTCCTGGCTTGCAGGTGGCAATTAGTGATGAGCGAGTCACCCGAAACTCGGATCATTTAACCCGATCCCTAAAATGACTCGAGAACCATGAGTCCTTAGTGACCATTAACCCGAGTCAGTTGAGTCCTCTCAGATTTTGCATTAAAAATGAGAAATTGTATCAAACACAAAGCTCTTCAAATCTTTACAACAGAATTACAACAAATAACTCTACATAAGCTGCCATAGGTTCTATAACTTGCAACAACGAGTTAATTTACATCACCAAATGTCGACTGGGGGTACCGAGTGAACCAAAAGCTGCTATTCCGGATCATTATTTCTTGCAGCTCCGAGTCCGAGTACAAAGGGATGCGTGCGCGTGACAATGAGTTGGTCGGCGGCTCGGGGATTCACACAGAGAGTGACTCAACTCATGGAGCTTGAATCCTGGGCTAGGAGAAACAAGCCTTGCTCGTGTTGTTAACCCACTGACTCATGTAGGCTAATCTGTTGAAATATTTGACTGGCACAATGTTTTGGGTAGAAGCTGCAAATGTTTAACATTTTTAAATACGAGGACTGCTGCAGCAGTGCTGCTGGAAAGATCCGCCACCGACGGACGTACACGGCTCCTCTTGTTGACTGAGTCACTCAGAGTGACGTGAGTGGTTCACTCACAGGACCCGTGCAGGAGCGGGCGAGCGGCTCTGTCTGGGACTCACTCACAAGATTAACCGAAGCCTATCGTGGATCTTTTAAGTCAATCTGAAACAGGACACGTTCCTCTCACGTCCTAGTCAACCAAGCCTGACATCTTCTAAATGTGGTGTTGATATATTTGTCGTTATGAAATTAAACTAAACACACCAAACTTTTACAATTATGTTATTGATAATGTTACCACAGGCATGCATGTTTTTTACGACTTCCTCAGGTCACATAAGCCCTTTTTTGTGAGCAGAGGAGTCATAAACTCGTAGCTGCACGCGTGATCCGAGTTGCTTGGTTGGCATTAGTATGACTTAGCGATTGGAATTGGGAGATTTTGACCAAGTGACTCAAGTGACTCGAGTGACTCGCACAACCCGGATCATATTAGTGAGTGACTCAGAATAACCCGAATCCTTAAAAAGATCCGGGTTGACCATCACTAGTGGCAATAGGCTTGTGCGACTTCATGCGACAGCCGGATGACGTCAAAGTTCCGCGAGAGCGAATTTAAAGCAAACTCCTCCGTTTGATTTCGCAAATAGCTCTCGCGGTACTTTGACGTCATACGGCTGTATAAGGTTGTAAATGTGTAATTTTGAAAGTAATTATTTAGTATTCAATTCAGTTCAATTCAACTTGATTTGTATAACGCTTTTCACAACTTTTCCTTGCAAATTTAATATAAAAAGCACAATTTCCATAGAAACCAAATCTTTATAGCTTAAATACACATAAATGTATTCTCTTCTTAAACATTTTTATTTCCAGAAATTTACAGCAATGGGCACCAATCTGTCTGCTCTAAAAGAGCGTGGCTACACATTAGTGAGTGAAGAAAAGAATAAGATCCTGGTGAAAAATGAAGGTGGCGACCAGTTTGTCATTAAAAAGTTGAGTGCTAACCAGGTAAGTTAGACAGTTTGATTATAATGAGATTTGAGAGTTAAAATCATTATAAATGAAACATGATTATACTTAGATTTGAGAGTTTGTTTCTGTTTTTAGGATGAATTACTGTTTCTCCTCAACCTCAGTCATCCACACATCGTCCATCATGAGGAATTCATCACAGGTTGTCGATCGAAAAATTCCAAATTCATACTGTTCATCTCTCAGGGCTGAATTAGATTCTCACTTTTTATCATATTTAAACTGTAATTAATCTGCTTTCAGATTCTGACTGTTTGTATCTTGTAATGGAGCACTGCGAAGGTGGAGATCTTGCTCAGAAAATCAACAACAAAAAGGAGGGAACCGTTAAATTTTCTGAGAATGAGGCATGTCTGTCTTTATTGCTAAAACATCCATTAGCACAGGCATTGTAAATTCTGCTCCTGGTTTTTAGTCATTTTACTTCCAATCGAGCGCACGTGTAAAATCTAAGTATTGTCTTTGACTAAGTGGAACTTGCTGTTGACCCTCCAAGAGCAGAATTGAGCAGTTGTGACACTTTAAAAGAAAGTTGGTTCAACTTAAAAAAGGAAGTTACTTGAAAATTTTGAGTTAATTCAAATTAAAAATATTAGTTGACACAACAATTTTTGACTCAACTAATATTTTTAACTCAATTTTAAGGCAACCACATAACTTACAAAACTTTTTTAAGTTGAACCAACAAATCTTTATTAAAGTGCACTGTAAAAAGTGAAAAGTTGGATCAATTTTACTTTCGTTTCACTTTAGATAAAAATTTTTATATGAAAAACTTCACTTTTTACAGTATATATTACAGCAAAGCAAAAATGTGTGAAAGTATTTATTCCTCAAATCCTCATATGTTTGTCACAGTGTTTTTTTCTCTGGTATGCAGTTAGTTGTTATATGTAGACAAATTACTCCAAATAATTCAATATCAAATGTTGCATTTGAAACAAAATAAAATGTAAATTCACATTTTACTGATTTACAGATTCTGGAATGGATTGTGAGTACCTGCATAGCTTTGAAACACCTGCATGATCAACAGCTTATGCATAAAAACCTGCAGCCTGAGGTAAAGATTTAATTCATTTGATCTATACATTGCAAATTTTTATGTGGCAAAAGTTTATCAGTGTACTGTATATGCATAAAAAGCATGTATAAAATGTATACTCAGAGCACTTTTTAAAAATGCTTTCACTCATTACAAGCATCTCCAACTTATATTTGGTTTTCTAATACAGAGCATATTATTCACCACATTCGGGACCATCCGTCTTGGCGAGTTTGATGCGATTCGTCAACGGTATTGTTTGCTTCTTTGACTCAAGCTGTTTTACCTGGATTAAAAATTTTGCACTGCATTTCATTATGTTTTAGCATTAGAGGTCTATTAACTAAATTGTAAAAGTACTGGTAGAAAATAAACAGTACATTCCCTGTATTTTTACCATGTGTATCATTTCATTTTTTTATTTTTTTTGTGCTGTATCTATTAGGTCCACAGAAGAGCAAACAGCAGAAAATAAACCCTCATATGTTCCACCAGAGATTCTGAAGGGTGAACCTTATGAAGAGAAAACGTAATAAAATATCAACAAACAGTGATGAGATATATATATATATATATATATATATATATATATATATATATATATATATATATATATATTCTTTAGCAAGGAAACAGAGAAAAAATAAATTACTGAATCTAAATATGAGAGCTTTTATAATAATAAAATAATAATCACTTTCACAGTGAAATATGGAGGTTGGGATGTGTCCTCTACGAGCTGTGCATGCTCAAGAGTCCGGTGAGATTTTACTTTTATCAGATTGAAGCTGAGTCAACAGGTTTAAAGCTCATGTTCTAAAATATAATGTACAATACCAATGCAGTACTGAGTAAAAATGATCACTTTTTTGATAGTCTATTTTAGACAAACTGACTATAAAAACGTTTCAACTACATGTCAACTAACTCTCAATAATTTGCATCTACATTCCACCATGGCACCACCTGGTTAATATTTCACGTGAAAACATTATAGCAACTAATATTTTAGTATGTACTATTTTGTTTGAACCTATTGATAAATAAATTATTTTAATTGATCATCTAATTTTGTACCCATTTAGTTTCCTGGAATACTTTCAGTTGAGAATGTTCAAAAGATACTCACATCCTCCTATGAAGCTCTTCCTTTGACCTTCTCCGAGGATCTTCGTCAGCTGGTAAATGACACACTTCAGGCCAATCCATCGAGCCGTCCGTCTGTCAGCGAGATCTTGACCAGACCTTTTATCATTAATCATCTTTGTGAAAAGGTGAACTACTTAATCAAAATATTCATACCCTACTGAAAAATCCAGCTAAGAACAGCATAAGCTGGTGTCTGGTTTTAGCTGGTTTAAGGTGGCAGTAGTTTAAGCTGGTCCTCCCAGCATTGGAAAGCTGGTCAAGCTGGTGTTTGAGCTGGTCTTCCAGCCTGACCAGCTAAATCCAGCTAGACCAGCTTAAAAAGTGACCAAAACACAGTTAGACCAGCTTGCTACACCATCAAAACAAGCTTAAATCACGCTGGGAGACCAGCTAAACCCAGCTTGCCAGCTTATGCTGGCCTTAGCTGGATTTTTTTTTGTAGGGTATGGCACTTGTTTCTAAACAAAATAATAAAAAGCACTGAAAAAATGTGTCTTTTTTATTTTCAGAACAAGCAAACTATTAAGAGCCTTTATAGGACACTAGAGGAATTGAGAGCCCTGGCTGATGGTTTGGAAAGAGTCCATTTCAACACAACTGTAGGTAGTCTCACAGGAGGTGTAATGGGATTGGCTGGAGGAATCACGTCTGTGGTGGGACTTATTCTCTCTCCGTTCACTCTCGGAGCGTCTCTGATAGTAACAGGAGTGGGAATCGGCACGGCGGTAGCTGGAGGAATAACAGCTGGTGCCAGCAACATAACAAACATGGTTAACCAACGCACAAACCGGCAAAAGATAAAAATGCTCATAAAAGAGTTCCAAGAAAAAATTACCTCCACAGTTTGCTCCATTCAACACATCCAAATAGCCGTGGAAACTTTAGATAGACAGTTTTCCACAACCGATTGCGCGTTTTCTAACGCACAATCTGGGGCAAAGGCTGGAGCTCGACTTGGGCGAGGACTTGGAGGAATTCCAGAGATGCTCCGTCTAATTGAAGTTGTCAATTTTGGAAAGGTTGCAGCTCAGGCCGCAAGAGCCATTCGCGTGGCAGAAGCAGCTACAGGAATTTTGTCTGCACTTTTTGTAGCTGTTGATATTTTCTTTGTGTTTCTGGACTCGAGAGAAATCCACAACATCCGCCAAGATTGTGCTTTAAGAGCGAGTCGACAAGAATCAGGATCCACCAGCAACCAAAGCAGCGATCTGTCTGATCAGACATCAATTAACAGTGAAACAACAGATCTACTGCCTTCAGATACTCAACAAGCAGAAGATCTAAAGTCTGAGACCATGAAATTCGTAACGAAAATAAAGGAGACGACAGAGGAGCTTCAGGGGATTCTGGATACACTGCAAGACGCAATTCACCCAGCGTTTGAGATGCCTGATAACTAAAAATTGCTCAGTAAGCTCAGTGTTCTTGATTTATATATTTATTAGTCATAGTAATGTTTAGGCATCAGTTTATTCTGGGTTTCCATGATAAAATATCTAAATCAGTATTGCTAATCTCAATAATGATCAAGGAAAATGTTGAGAAGCAATAAAGGAAGCATTGTAGCTTGCTGTACTCTCAATTAATCACGTCAAGAATGGGACTTCTTGTCTTTATCTCCTTAATATTTTGGAAATAGAAAACATAAGCATATTTTCCTGTTTTTTCTGTATGTGAATGGCTGCTTAATGTAATTTTCTCTCCCTTGTACTTAAATAAATGTATTGCTACAATCCAAACATTTGTATTTTCTTTTGATTCAATTTACTACATTTTACCAGGCCTATTTTACATTTAGTGCCTAGTTAAAACATTATTTGTTTTTATCATTACATAAATGTATCCCCTCTGCCTGTCTCTTGCTCGGTTCTGGGCCGGGGTGATAAAAAATATGCTTATGTAGCAGTTTAGCCAGTTGCTGTGAACATTAAGATATGACATAAAATTAAGCCAATCAGCATCTCAAACGAGCCACAGATTGGACTGTAGGGGCTGAATAAAGCAAACAATTATCTCATCAGTAAAGTTTTAATAGATGACAACTGTAATCAAGGTACAGTAAAGATTATTATAATGTTGACCATGAGTCAAAACAAACTGTGTATGTGCACTGATGGATCACATTTCGCCAAGTGCAACATCTAACAACATTCCAATCAGGGACAAGTTCCCAATTTAAGTCTAGTTTAGGCTTACAATCAGGGTTACATATCATTCAGAAAGTATTTAGATCACCTTTACTCAGTTTCTTGGGTTGCAGCCTGATACTACAAACAAATAAATTCATGATGTTTCTTATTGAACCACACTTAATTTCGTATCCCATAATGACAAAGTGAAAAACACATTTTAGAAATATTTAGATTTATTAAAAAGAAGAAAAAAAACTCAAAACTTATCACATTTACAGACCTTGTAAAAAGAAAGTTGTACACTTGTTTAATCTCCATCCATATTTATTTTTCAATCTATTTTATTAAGATAGAAACAGAAAATACAGGGAATATTTACAACAAAATTTTAAATTACATTTTTAGGACTAAATCTCTTCTTTAAAAACACATCTTGAGTGTTTTCAAGCAGAATGAAAGTTGGATTAACTTAAAAAATTACTTCAATTGTTAACATCTAAAAACTAGATTTTTTTTAGATAATCCAGTACACATTTCCACATCAGTTCTGCCGATTCATAAACAAACTAATCACTCTCTTTTACTTATTGGATAATATGAGATGAATCTCAATTTATAATAAATGTGTGTGTAAATACATTAATGCCATTATTGAGCCAGAAACTTTAACCTATGTTACTTAAGTAACTATGTTAAACAGTGAATGGGTATAACAGATTATAACACATGATGGCAGTCTTGTGCTAAATAATAATTTATTATTTACTAAGAGACAGAAGTTATCCCTGCCTGCAGTCTCTGATAGGCATGTGCATTTAACCTTACCCACAGAATGACACAGGTGAAGCACAGGCATGATTAAACACTGACCCACAGAATGACACAGGTGAAGCACAGGCATGATTTAACACACCCCCACAGTATGACACAGGTGAAGCAAAGGCACGATTTAACACTGACCCACAAAATGACACAGATGAAGCACAGGCACGATTTAACACTGACCCACAGAATGACACAGGTGAAGCACAGGCATGATTTAACACTGACCCACAGAATGACACAGGTGAAGCACAGGCATGATTTAACACACCCCCACAGTATGACACAGGTGAAGCAAAGGCACAATTTAACACTGACCCACAGAATGACACAGGTGAAGCACAGGCACAATTTAACACTGACCCACAGAATGACACAGGTGAAGCACAGGCACGATTTAACACTGACCCACAGAATGACACAGGTGAAGCACAGGCACGATTTAACACTGACCCACAGAATGACACAGGTGAAGCACAGGCATGATTTAACACTGACCCACAGAATGCGACAGAATTCTGTTCCAGCCCCAGTCAAACACATCTGAACCTGCTAGACTAATATGCATGTTTGAGCTGCCTTAATTTAAAACATCTTGCAATGACATGTCTTAACATCTATCAGTGTCACAGTCACCTCAGTAATGTTCTTATTTGTAAGGTATGTTTGTAAAAACTACTTAAATGTCCTAATATAACTAAGGCCTAGTCCTGGATTAATATAATCCCTGTCTGGGAAACTACCCCATGGTGTTATATCCAAATATTAGCCCACATAACAATCACAAAATCTTCTTAATCGTTTGGAATTGTTCCAATCTAGTTTGCTTGGGCTTCGCACGTGTACCCGACAGAGGGCGCTAGTGTTGAGCTTTCGTTTTCAAGAGACACATACACACATATAACTACAGTAGATATAAAGAAACCCACTGTCTTTACAGCACAGCAGTAGGAAATGCTGCTCAGACTAATGGCGTCTTCACAACGCGACGGACCGATCAGCTGATTCTTATATTTGGCTGCAAAACTACAAGAAGACATAAGGTAAAATAAACGCAACTGTACGCTTTGAATATATCTGTCTTCAGCTGAAATACTATTTTATGTACACCGTTCGCGATACACGACATCGACTTCATCAATCAGTAATGAAAACAACTTGTGCAGCGTTCGTCCTTTTAAAACAACCCCTTTGTCAGCCATCTCAAAATGTAACGTCTGTTTATGCCAATGCTATTGACTACTAGCTATAACGGCGAACTCTAACGTTACTTTCTTTCAGGATGTGCTGCTCTGATCAGATAGATTTGTTTACACGACTGATGTCTAAAAATGTCTGTTTACTATCACATTCAGTTTGACTGTGTATCAAAATCGTGTACGCTTTGACCATTAAGTTATAACGCGTGCAATGTTTTGGCCATCATGATGTACAGAAATGTTGCGCGCGCATGTAATGCCCAGAAATGCTGCCTTCTGTAAACAGCACAAGGGTTTTAAAACCCCTGGCCCTTTAAAGCATACGATGCACTGAGTTTGCATTAAAACATTTGCAGGTGGTCAGCAGCTTGTTATGTGTCGGACCGTGGACCCCATGGTAAATAGCTTTAAATTAGACTACAGGGATTTTCATGTTTTCAAATTGTCCGGTTTATGCAAAGACATGAAGTAATCTCTACCTTAGTTTGTTAAAACTAGCATGTGGTATTCTGCAAAGAGATCCAGGGCAGGATACCTGTCTGTAGATCTTTAGATGTATCAGATAGAGGTGATGGAAGGGCTGGATTTTTTTGTCCTTGGATGTAGGAATGGCTTTTTTCTGTAAAACAGTCATATGGTGCATTGACATTTTGTTTTGCTGTTTTGTCTGCTTTGGTTTAGCCTTGTAATTATGACTAAAATGTATGGATACATCTGAAAACATTATGATCGATAAGAGTCAAATTTTTAATATGAAAAAAATCAAAATCACACTTCGTAACTCTTGCCTTTCTGTCGCCATTTTTGTTTGAAACCTAAAGTTGCAGGTTATTTTATGTGCATATTTTTACATGAGTTTAAAGGCACACTATGCAATTTTCAGGCTAGAGAGGTCACAGTGTTTCCAATTAATTGTAACAATGCGTCGAATTTCTGGGTCGAAAAATCTGTTTCAACCAGCTTGTTACTTTAAAATGCATGTCATGCAATATCCACGTCTCGCTGCATGGTTGTAGTATTTTTTTTACTAAATTCTACAATAAATACTAGTGATGCACCGATGCATCGGCCGCCGATATTTATCGGCCGATTTTTGATGAATTTGAAACCATCGGCATATCGGCAATAGCACGAGAAAGGCCGATACCGATTGTTTATTAATTAACCGCATAAAGTCAATGAATTGCATGTCTGTTGTTCAATTAAAATGATTTAATGTTTGGGTGTGCACTAGGGCTGTTCCGAATACAATTCTTTGAGCTTCAAAGCTCTAGTAGAAATCAAATCAAATATTCAAAGCTTCGGAAGGAGGGGCTGAACATATTTTTCTCTTTAATAAAGGCAGGAATCTGTGTGCGTATGTAGCGGCGTGCCTGTCACGCGTGCTGCGAGAACAGCATTAGTGAAACAAAACACAAGCAATACTTTTAATAAGGTAACGTTAGCCTAACATTTTTCTAACAAACAAACACTCCCGTATCAGAAATTAGAAGCATAGTAATTACTGATAACGTAAAGGGTAACTTAGGCCATTTAAATAAAACAACGTAAATAAATGAACGAATGAATGAAGTTCAACAAACTGTAATAAAACGGTAGCATACTTTCAAAATCAAGTTTATTTACTAACACTTACACCATCCAATACGTTTTTCATCAGTAGAACAATAAAGAAGATATTTTGCAGAAACCCCAGTGCTCCGTCATGCAAGTCAACCGATCCGCCACTTTAAACATGTATATCTAATACAAAAGTAATCCCCCATAACTCCGTGTGACATATTGATGTCTTGTGAAGGAAATCAATCAGTTTTTGCAAGAAACTGAACGTTATTTACAACACTATTAGCGTGAATGCCAAAGCAGGAAGCGCGCTTTCCGTTCGAGGCGATCTCTTCTACTGGTGGCGTTTGATGGCTGTTTGCTATGGATGTTGGTCTCTCTGCGCCACCTATTGAGCGGGAGCGTGAAGCGCACTTCCTGCTTGGCAAAAGCTCTGCATTAACGCTGTGAAATATTTATATATATTCGAATCTCAAAACTGAAAATTGAATGTCAACCAACGGAACGAATATTCAAACATTCTGGTCCAGCCCTAGTGTGCACTATACTTAAGCACCGACAGAAAACCTTTGTTGAGCTGGCTCAAATGTCTTGGACAATAAAAGAAACAGACTGCACTTTAGTGGGGCAAGAAGTCCAACTTTTTTGAAGTAGCAATATTTATACTCTGTTTAAAGCAATAGCACTGGCATTATTTATGTTTATTAAAGAAATCAAATATATATGTAAAAAAAATTAGTTAATGTTGTTAATAAAAGAAATGCTGAATAGCAAAAACCACCTTTGAAGGTTGTCATGTTGTCTTATTATATTTGTTTTAGCTTAATTTGTGCCTCTTATTATGTTGGTCAGTTGAATGTTAATTAGATCCAATCCATGTTCAGTAAAAATAATTTGATGCAGAAATAAACTAGCTAATAGACAAACTGTATAATATTGTAGGCTAAAAGTGTTTAATATCGGTATCGGCATCGGTATCGGCCATAAGTTGTCTGCTTAAATCGGTATCGGTATCGGCCCAAAAAAATCCTATCGGTGCATCCCTAATAAATACGTGAAGAAGAACCACCGAAGCATTTGATATTTTGAGCTGTCAGTCCTAAGGTGTTTTTATTTTACAGCAACTGTTTGAAATTTTGTGTCACTTTCAACCGGTTTGTGTGCTTTCACTAGCCTGGGTGCCAGCCGATCTTAGCCCCGCCCACAACATTTTGAGGAAGGGAAGATCGGTCTGGGGTTTATTCGTTGAGGAGCTATGCGAGACCCAAAGCTGGTCGACCAATCAAATTGTCAGGGCGGGCTTTATACGATGATGGACAGTAACGTAATCAACCACATCACCAAAGAGCGCGTGTGTTGAATCTATTTACAACGAAATGGCTGCCGCTGTAGAATTCAGATGTGTGGTTTCTGACATTGAGTCTGTTTTAAAAGATATCGACAGAGCATTGATTTTTAAAGAGGAACAGATGAACGTGATCAAGGCATTTGTTGATTGGATAGATGTTTTTGCCGTCCTTCCTACGGGAGTCGTCAAAAGTTGGTCGCACTTACCTATTAATTGCTTAGACTTTGGCATCTTATTTGTCCCATCTCAGTTTCAAAACGAACGAAAAAAAGCTTGTAAACATCTCATAATAACATATGGGTCTCTAGCGTTTCGCTGTTTTTTGGCCAAGCATTTCTCAGTCATAGTCAGTCGCACTCCCGTCCTATTTCGTGAGATGATGTCGTGGTTATAAATCAGGATTTTAGCAGTTTAGAAGTGACTGCTGATTGATTGAAAATATGTAAATGAAAACAGCTTTATTTGGCATTCAGCTGCATTAAATTACAATATGTGACGGTTCAGAGATTTGAAGTGCTAAATAGAGTCTGAATGGAAAATGTGAAGCTCTGGTTAAAACTATGAATTTCTATGAAACATCTAGATCGGATAATGTAACTTCACATGTGAAAAAAAATATAACATTGTGATTTTTGAATGTTTTAATGAAATCAAACTGACATTAGCTATGAAATCAGACTTGTGAGCTCAAATGATAAACCGTTTTTATAATCTTACCATGTGGATTTGTTAAGGAGATAGTTCTCAAAGACCAAAACTGTTTAGAAAAGGGCTTACGTAATTGTACTGGTCTGTTTAGATTAGAGCAGAGCCCTTATCTGATGGGTGTGTTATCTAAAGTTGAATTTGTATGATAACAATGCATTTAAGTGACTATGACCAAAAATTTTGTCTTTTGGAGAATGCCAAGTTCTGTTGTGCATTTTACCCTTGACAGATGAACAATTATGTGCCCAACATATTGTATACTGTATCACAAATATGTGACAGGGTGGGTGGGGGTCAGTCTATAAACATTACCATTAATGGCCTGTGTTCTAAATGTGATGGAATCTTATTATTTCCACCAAAAAAATGTAAATCATACAGAGATTAGATAAATGAGTTACTCATAACAAACAGAAAAACACTCCCAAACTCGGCCGCTCTCTGATTCACCAAACTGGCAACCTACAAATGCTTTTATCATAGAAAGTTGGTTTGTGGGTTGTGGTGATCCAGCTGCACTAGCAAAATTTAAATTGAGTCTTTTGCTTATAAAATATTTGGTTAAATACATAAAAGATGGGAAAGTGGTAAGCTAGAAGGCTGTGTATGGTATGATTCCAGACTGTCTATTCCAACAAGACTATAGTAAAATTTGTTACAACAATTTGTAACTTAAACTCTAAATAGCTTCACCTTGCCTATGTCTATCGACCATTTAATATCTCTTCCTGGTCCTTGCATTTAATGTACATGACTTGGAAACTTTCACCCCACACTTGATTTGTTTATAGGATATCCATAAAGACAGTGGCTGGCTTTCTTAATGTGTTTTAAAGTTCGGCAGATAAGCATCTTATATTTTTTTACCATAAAATGGCCTTTTTTTGACCTTGTCAGCCCACGCACACATATATTTTATACGTTAAATGCGTTACTGAACACTTAAAGCTGTTGAGCCGTTTTCAACAATCCGTAATGTGTATTTTCTGAGATAAAGTGACCATTTTGCAATTGAATTACAAGAGGTACTATGACAACAGGCCTTTTGTTTAACTCAGAAACGTATTGCCGTACCAACTTATAATTAATAATAAACGACAATAATCTTTTCCAATCATATTATTTACCATAAAATTCAATGTTAGTTACCTCCTTGTTCAAATCTGTCTTGCATTATGGCTCAAGGCGACATTTTTACCTTAAGCAGTAGTGTTTCTTCTGTATTAAATTCTATGCAATCCTGCTTTTTTATGACATACCATGTTTTCACTATTAGCCAGGCGCCATTTATCAAAGTAGCATTGTTGCAGCCTACCAGCTGTGGTTGAGATAGAGAAAGCTTTATAATTCAGACACTTACTAGACTGTCTGGCTCAGGGTAGAAGCTGACCTCAGCTGGGTTCAAATCTGAACCGAATTGCAGAATACCAGTAGTTTTGTGTTTAAAAGATACACATGCACAAACAGTTTTTAAAAGTCAATTTGCCAGGAATACGTAGTTGGCACACAACCTCGCCGAAAGTACGCAGTTTAACATCTGCCATCATTGCTCATGGGCACTCAGCTTTGCAATTTAGGCTTTTTGAGCCATTCAGCTAAAACAGGAAAATAATGTCATCACAAAAACGATTGGCTAATGACACCACAGGTCCTTTGCTAGTGTATAACCTGCTTTGATGTTTTATATTTGTACTGTAGTGGTTAACTGGACTAAAACTTGACACCAAGTCTGTCAGTCTTTCTTTTGGTCTCTAACAATAATGTTGGTATATGACTTTATGGATGTGTAAAATGGTTGACCTTTTCATGAACAAGCTTGCCACGAATTTAAACCGTGGCTTACCTGGGTGACAGATATTTTTATTCATTCAGTTCTCACAGTCGGTAGCCACTTAACCTAAAAGCTCGCGCCCACCCTAGAGTATCAAGCGTTGCCACATGTGGTTGGTGATATAATGAGACATTTGCATGTTAATAGCTTGATGGCAAAGTGTGAACTCATCAGTCAGTGAGTACTGCAAATCTATGCAGATACTGCACAGCATCATCCAAATGACTGGACCACCACGATGTTAATTGAGGCACTACATTAGCAACAGTTGAGTCAGAGAAAGAAATTCTCTGCTCCATATTTTTCTACCAAGCTAATCTTTTCTTTTAACTTTCGGTTCGGTACAATGTTATACATGCTTTATGATTCATGCTGTGTTATTGAAAGCCTGTATTCAAATTTCACTGGTTAAGTTTACCTCAAGGCTATTATGGATGACTCAGTAATGGCGCTTTTCCATTGCATAGTACCCCACGGTTTAGTTTAGTTTGGGTCGGGTCAGCTCACCTCACTTTGGCGTGGTTAGCTTTTCCATCGAGTTTAGTATCACTTCGGAGTGGGAGGGATTATAGGCGTGTCGTTATATTTACGCTGCCTACTGCTGTGACATCATACAAGTGAGAGCGTTGTTGTACATTCCCATACATTCATTTATTTCCCAGTCTGCCACAAAATTAAAATTGGCCACCACAAATAGATGTTTGCACATCGCGTTTATAACTACCTCTGTCTCACATGACAGTTTCTGTTCAAACACCCGACCCGTGGCGTCAGTCGACGGCGCTCCGCTGAGCCTCATTCAAGTTGCATTTAAGCATATATAATGCGGACGTGCACGTCGCGAATGTGCCGCCACAAACTGCAAGTCTGGAAAAAACTGTTATGGTGTCCCGGATTCTCAACCTGTGGATGTTTTTCATAGGGCTGGACCAGAAAATTCGAATATTCGAATATTCGTTCCGTGGGTTGACATTCGATTTTCAGTTTTGAGATTCGAATATATATATATAAATATTTTTCAGCGTTAATGCAGAGCTTTTGCCAAGCAGGAAGTGCGCTTCACGCTCCCGCTCTGTAGGTGGCGCAGAGAGACCAACAGCCATCAAACAGCACCAGTGGAAGAGATCGCCTCGAACGGAAAGCGCGCTTCCTGCTTTGGCATTCACGCTAATAGTGTTGTAAATAACGTTCAGTTTCTTGCAAAAACTGATTGATTTGCTTCACAAGACGTCAATATGTCACACAGAGTTATGGGGGATTACTTTTGTATTGGATATATATGCTTTAGCTCTTAAAGTGTGCGGATCGGTTGACTTGCATGACGGAGCACTGGGGTTTCTGCAAAATATCTTCTTTATTGTTCTGCTGATGAAAAAAACATATTGATGGTGTAAGTGTTATAAATAAACTTGATTTTGAAAGTATGCTACCGTTTTATTACAGTTTGTTGAACTTCGTTCATTTATTTTCGTTGTTTTATTTAAATAGCCTACCCTACGTTGTCAGTAATTACTGTGCTGCTAATTTCTGATACGGGAATGTTTATTTGTTAGAAAAATGTTAGGCTACCTTATTAAAAGTATTGCTCTTGTGTTTTGTTTCACTAATGCTGTTCTCGCAGGACGCGTGACATGCATGCCGCTTCCAGCTTGCGCTGTTCTGTAGTATTTTTAAAGTTTATTTCTTAAAGTTTATTCTAAACGTGTCACATGTCCATATTGCACGAAAAAAAGGCACTACACTCCCTTGAGTCCGCAGCAACACATCCGCCACATAATAAAACTGTAGATAAACAGACACACACACACACACACAGATTCCTGCCTTTATTAAAGAGAAAAATATGTTCAGCCCCTCCTTCCGAAGCTTCGAATATTCGATTTTATTTCTACTAGAACTTCGAAGCTCAAAAAATGGTATTCGGAACAGCCCTAGTTTTTCATCGCTAAAAGGGTGTTGGGAAACTTATAGCAGAACACAGATAACAACATGTTTGCTTGAGACAGCGCAAGCTAGCAGTAAGCTAAAGCTAATATTTACATTATAGCGATGACGCTTCTCTCAGACCAATCAGTGACCTACAGTGTTTTCGCGTCACGTTTGGTATCAGCTCGGGTCGCTTGGAACCCCAACCGAGGTGGTACGAAAAAAAGTATCGGGTACTACGTACTGCACCCAATGGAAAAGCTCCCAAAAGTAAGCTGACCCGACCCAAACTAAACTAAACCGTGGGGTTCTATGCAATGGGAAAGCGCCATAACATTGCTGTGACATGCTGGCACAATTTTGATGAGCCTTTACTTCAGTCTTCAGTTGTTGTTTTTTTACTAAAAACATCCAAATTAAATCAAAACTCCTAGTCTTTTGCCTATACTGTCAGTAAAAAATGGTCACTGTGGCAGTAGTATTTAGAAAAGGTATTAATATGTACCATTTAGGTACATATACAGTATGTATATCTTTAGGCCAATTCACACTGGTCCAAACAACCAACTGCCAACAGGGATTTCAACAGACAGTTAGGGCGCAATCACATTATCCAAACCAAACCAAACCATGCCCCAGCGTGATTGTCACCCCTCCCTACTCCCCCAGGTGCACGCACTCACAGTGTACTTTTTATTGATCCGAGTCCGGGCGTCATTAAGATGCGTTTGTTTTGAAAAAAGCAGGAAGTAAAATGCGCTCTTAACACTGGAACCCACCTTAATGATAAGTCTGTGTTTTTTATCCGGAGTCGTTTGGTGCGCGATTACAGACAGCCCTCTCACATGCCATCATATTGCTTAGTTGATCTGTCATGTGTGCAGCTCGGACATTCACGTAACCCCACTGCGCGCATCAAAAGGTTTTTACAGAGGCAGATGAAGGTGAGTGGTCGCGCAACTGACGTCTTCACCTTTTGAATCGCGCTCAGGCGCGATTGCGCTCACACCACAGCCTTCCGCGCCTGAGCCCAAGTGAACCGCGCTCCGGCCCACCTCTGCAACCCGGCCGCTGCACGATTAACCAATCCGCGCCCCGGGCATGGAACAGAGCGATCACATTAGTCAAACAAACCAGGCTTTGGGGGTCAAACGCGCCTGAGCGCGGTTTGGTTTGGATCGTGTGAGTGCGCCCTTAGTGTGAATTGGGCTTTTGAGGTACTAATATGAACTCTTAAATTGCAAATGTGTACTTTTTACAAGGGTACAGGCACAGTAACAGCTAGAGACCATTTTTTTTTTTTTTTTTGTCTGACAAGTGTAGAGTTTCATATACAAAAGAGATGCTCAACCATTAAAGAAAGAAGGTGCAACTCTCTTTCTAGACGATAATTAAAGGGGACATATCATGAAAATCTGACTTTTTCCATTGTTAAGTGCTATAATGGGGTCCCCAGTGCTTCTATCAACCTATAAAATGTAAAAAAGATTAACCCAGTAACTTACTTTTGGTAAACCTTTCTCTGCAAGCATGTGGAAAAAATACTAGTGTGCAAAAGTCTTCAATAATACCATTAGATTAGTTGTTTTTGCAATTGTATAGTGATCATATATCATTATTTTTCAGTCTCTTTATTAGAATACAACCAGAAAATACAGGAAATTTGTATGTTGTATTAAAAAACAGTATAAAAGTATAAGCTGAAGTGTCACATATTTAGGTTAAACTCCCCTACGCTTGAGCAATAGCAAGCAGCTGTAGGATCTCTTAAACCTAAATAAAATTAAATCCTAATTTCTAATTCTAATCGAATGACTTCAGGACTTTAGTCTCCTCAAAAAAGCTCAAGATGTGTTTCGTGCCAAGAGAGATCACACTAAATACTGACTGATGCCTGAAGAAGACATATAGTTCTGAAAAAAAAATAGTTTTTAATTTTGTGTACATATTTCCTGTATTTTCTGTCTGTATCTTAATAAAAAGAGTGAAAAATAAATAAATATGGATGGACATTAAAACTTTGCTAAAACAACAAAGCTGGTGATGGTGGCCAAAGACTTTTGTACAGTACTGTAGGTAATTGAAATTTGGCTCCCCTTGTGATGTCAGAAGGGGTCAATACCGCCTCTTTATCTGCACTATCCAACCACGACACTTCCATTAAGTGCAGAGATCAGCTCATTTGCATTTTAAAGGACACACCCATAAACGGCACCTGCTCACACCTACAAAGTGGCAATTTAAACATCCTATAAAAATTATCTGTGGGGTATTTTGAGCTAAAACTTGCACCAGTGATGCACCAGTTTGTTGAAAAAGTTTATTTTTGGCATTTTATCATCCAGCTTCCTGAGGCATAACCTTGAGATACTTTTTCAACAATATTTTTTGAAAGTCATTTTCAAATATATAATAAAATGAAGTATTTTTGTCTACCAAAATTATTTCAAACATTAAAGCGTATGAATGTCCTTCAGATAAAGGATTTTTAAGTTCATGACAAAGTAAAGTGACTGTAAACGTTTGAAAGGCATTGTATGACTTCAAGCAGACTTGTGAAGCCAAGCTCTTCCTTTGAGAGTCAAAATATTAAAGCAGTTAATGACTTCATGAACACAGCGGTGCATCAGTTTAATGTGACAGAACATTGAGTGCCTGTTGAAATAGAGCTTTTGGTGTAGATTATAATAAATTATAATATAATAAAGTTTAGATTTTAGACACTCAGCTCGTGCCATCATAGGACAAATGCACATGCCTTGTGATGCAATGAATGCGTGTGTTTTGTAAAGAAAAGGTGAGGGGACCAGTTTAGGCAGGCAAGTGAATTCTGTCCTAATCGTCTGTGATTTACAGCTTTTTCGTAACTGCTATAGGCGACTTCTGTACCTTTCCCATCTTATTTGTGTTTCACAGTTGAGAAGGCATCTGTTTTTGTTGAGGAGCAGGCATGCTCACTTATGTTGCTAAATGTTTCACTTTTATATTTATCTGAAATCCAAAATGTAACAATTATTTTGTAGTTATAGTTGTAGGTGTTTCACTTTATTTTCTTCTTGTAATTTAGAATGTGTTTTTAAGACACAAAACTTTAAGAGACATCAAGCGCCGTTCCCAGATAACCTCAGGCTTTCTGTAACCTGTTTGAATGTGTCTGTCAATAGAAATAAGTATTCCACAGATAACTTGTCATACTCACTTAAGCCTGGTGCACACTGTCAGATTTCAGCCACGACTTAGCTGTCTTGGAAAAATTTTGAAATCCTAAAAGATTTCTGGAATCCTAGGCTAAAATCTGCTGTCTTTGATCGCTATGTTCACAGACAGTCGATTAATGAACGTTGCAATCAAAATTATCCTTCGACATAATTCTGGTAGTGACAGAAATTTTCAGACACAATCCTGCTGGGTGACATCTCCCTACGACAACCGGCAGATCAATAACCAATAGAAGCACAGAACTCGATTACGCAATTAGTGCGACAACAACAAATCAAAGAACCAGGTAGACTGTACAGCAGGAGGAGAAACTTGTGAAGTTATGGAAAGATAAAGAGTGTTTGTGTCATCGACACTGTACCATGATAGGATAAAAATGAAGCAGCCTGGAGAGAAATCGTGCTGGAAATACAAATGCCAGGTAAATTACTCATATCCTTGTTTTTTGCCTTCTTTTTATGCTCCAGACAAGTCATGATTAAAATGAACGGTAGATGTTGTTTCGGTTTGCTAGCCTTCGCTTTAGCGTGTGTTCGCTCAGCCATCGTCGATCGATGACTTAAAACTGCAAACTTGTACAGTCTGACATTGATGGAAACTGAGATCATTCAGTGTGACATGGACTTTACTACAATCTTGATCGCACAGTGTGGCAAGCAACAATCCTAAAGGACTATTTAAAATTGCACAGTGTATACCAGGCTTCTTCAACCTCCTAAGCCCTTATGTGTCCGCAAATGTGGACATTACATTTTTGGTTGTTTGCACCTTAATACTTAATCCTATGTAACTGGAACCTGTTGTACACAAACTTGGACAATTACAATGCTTCATGTTCAAAGAAACATATTTGGTCATTATATTTATTGGTTCTTCCTAACCCCCAAATAGTTGGAAGAAATCTGAAAAAAAGACAAACCAAAGCTCAGGTCTAACGTTAAGGCACAAATGGCGTGACATATGGCTTATATGATGGAAGATGTCTTGTTAGATCTAATTTAGTGTTATTTTGTCTTCGTTTCAATGTTGCATTTCTGCTTTAATTATTCATCTTTGTAGATAATGGCGTTCTTGTAATCAAACTGGGAAACATTTTCATACCATCTGTAGACAGAGTAACATGGATATTTAATAGAGAAACGTTCTCATTCTGTCAGGTTGACCTTTTCAGACTTGATATAAACTGATGAGACTGTCTATGTTTTCCAAAGTGCCAAGATATTCCTGCACCGGAGTCTGAAAATTTGATCTATTGAAAATTAGTCTGTAAAAAACAGCTTTTTGCATGAAATCATCTTACATGCTGTAATGTAAAGAACATTTTGTGACCTTGATATCTGTAAAGTTAATAAAAGTGAAATCAGTGGTTGAAATCAAACGTTGATGGTGCTAATCTTATAATTAGATTATTAGACTTAAGCCTGCATTTTACAGACAGGGTCACATGTGTCACTTCCTCGTGAATTAGTTTTTATAACAGTAAAATACTACTGATGGAACTACATACTTTAAGCACATTGTTTCAGCTTATACTGCTGGATAAACTGGTCAAACCAATTAACTGTGTTCCATCTTATTGATTCCCAACCAGACGTATGTGTATTCGCTTTACAGTGTCAATTGCATTTTGTGAATGGCTCTTATAATAGCCACTTGGTTTTGGGTGATAAAGCCTCAAACATGGGGCAGTGGGGGTCAACCACTTCAAACTTTGTTTTGAACCATTGTTAACCAGTTCAGCCAGACCTTCACCAGTTTAGCTAAGGTCTACGAGCCCTGATCTGGTAAACCGAGATGGCCTACCTGCACACCCACCAGCTGGTAATTCATCTAAACTAGTTTTAGACCAGGTAATTATCAGTTTCAGCTAGCTAAAGAATATATTTAAAAAAATCTACTAGCAGGTTAAGGCTGGATTGTATGCCAGGGTTATAAAGCAGGTTTTGCATTTTATTGAAAATAGTCATCTCCGTTTGGACGGATCTCATCCTAGTCACATACTGTAGAGAGAGAGACACCACAATAATCCTTTCCAAAGAGCTGACTATTAATCTTGCCCATGACGTTCAAGGAGGTTTCTTTGGAAGAGAGACTGATGGTGTTGGTGTCATTAATGACGCATGCCAGGGTTGAAGGCTGCCACCAGTTTGTATTTGTATGCAAGACTGTTATTGTAGCCTTGTCTGACTCACTGAACTACAAAATAACCCTTGGTACTCTCTACGTGTAAAGGATGATCACTGAGGTATCAAGATGAATAAAGCAATAGTGGAGTTCAGTTCTCATCACTATGATGAAGGCTGAAGATAATTGTTCTTGCTCGCTTGGAGGGTTTCACTTCTGGGATCCTGAAGTATAGAAAGATGATGTAAAAAATTAAAGAGTGCTCAGTCCCTTTGGGAAATAAAGTGGGTCTTTTGTAAGGACTAATAAACGATGGTGGAACAGTAACATCTGTGATCTTCCTTGACCATTTAAGAGCTTTTGTCATTACAGTGTCATGGGTATTTTAAAAGGTGTAGTCATGAACTTTTAGTTGGACTTTATTGATTCTTTTGTCTTCCAACCGTGAGTGTCTCTAATATCTCAGTTGTTTCTATTTAAAGCCAAAGAGATGAAATTGAGATTTTAACTTGGACAAGTTAAAGTTAAACGACACCGTTTTTCAATATTTTGCTATGTTCTTCAACTTGGACAAATTAATACATGCCTATCTGCTTTCAATACATGCACTTAATCTAGGGCACTATAAAATCCGTTTTATTTTTTCCCAAATTCGGTTTTATTTTTTCCCAAATTCCGTTTTCTCAGTTTTAATTTTTGCAGGTTCCGTTTTATCCGTTTTAATTTTTGGCAATTATGTTTTTTACCCTTTACTGTTATTTTTGTCATAAAAAGAGTGTGCCTTTAATGTTAATGATTAAAATGTAAATGATTTGGGGAAAAACTGGATAACACGATTACTTAATGACTGTAAAACAGGCACATACACACGCGCACACACACACACACACACACGCACACGCACACACAACTCAATTCAATGCATTGTGTAGTGTTGTTGCAGAAGGCTACAACAAGGTGTCAAAGCAGTGGTGCCTTCAGAAGTGCCTTAAACACATCGGTCCAGCGGAACGCGATCCATATTTTATACACGATCGCTTGAAATGTATATAACTTTACAAACATACACAGGATATAGTGATCTGACTTGCATGAGCGCGCAGCTCTTTGCACGTGCGAGCGCAAGAGAAACAGAGAGCGGCGCCGTGATGCAGATGATTATATTTTAAATGCTAGGGATAGTTAGTTTGCCTCAGCTCGCTTGAAATGCATAAAACTGAACAAATACATGAGGATTTGTGTTCGGACTTTGGACAGATTCCCCCGTTCATATGTAAAGCACTTTGAGTACTGAGAAAAGCGCTATATAAATGTAAGGAATTAGATGCGAGAGCGTGTGCACGTGAGAGATGTGCAGTGAGACAGATGTGGATGAGAGAGTGCTTGGATCTTTACGCTCACCGTGAACAGAATGTTGACAAAACGTACAAAATGACAGTTCTCCGGTCACATAAAAGTCATGTGAGAACTGCTCGGAACTAAGTGCTTGGCGTTGAATTTTTAAATTTTTTCGCTGACGAAAGCAGAAGAGAGTCGTGGAGAGCCGCTTCACCATGGTTTCAGTGTTTTAGAAGGGGTCTGAAACAACGGGAGGGGGTGTGTCGCCCAGATTTACTTCCTCCGGTTTGCTTTTCCCCCAGACATACGTTCGTCTCCCACACAAAAACACAATTTTATTCAAAATATGTAAAATTCCGCGAAATTCCGCGTTAATACTAGATTCTATGTTAATTTGCCAATTCCGCGATTCCGTCCGCGATTCCGTGATCGCGGAATATATAGGGCCCTAACTTAATCTTTATAGAGTGTGTTGTGAATGTGTAAGCATTTAGCCTAGCCCCATTCATTCCTTAGGATCCAAACAGCAGGGCTCGACATAAGGGACTGCCCGGTTGCCCGGGGCCACTGTGAGAGAAGCTCGGGCCAGTAAACAGTAAAGTCACTTGCCCGATCGGGCCAGTGCTTCATCCTCAGTCACTAAAATATATTTTCTGTCTGCGGCCGTTTGTCTGTTTGTACTCTTACGCAATGTTACCATTGAGACGCATTTTAAGCGGCGCGAACGTAAACTTCTTAGCAATATCATAAAGTTTCTCTTACCTTATTGGTTGTTGTGGTGACTTATGCGTGTTTTGCGTAATACTCAGCTGGTAGTAGTAAGTTAGAGCAAAGATACGTTAAGATGGCGGAGGCGCCGGCGCCCTCCGATTATAAGGCCAAACGTAAACTTTTTTTAGCATCTCGGAAGCATACATTTACTTAGATAAAACACGACGAAAGAAAGGAAGCGATGTTTCGACCAGTTTTCCGTCAATTTCCAGGTATAGCAGACAAGTCAGGATCCTTTTTCGTTAGGACCAGCAACTACCGCAAACAAAACGTCGAAGCCCATGAGAAAAGTCTGATAACGCTTCATCTGGTCCACTGAACTTAATGGCGAGACGTATGAATGAGGAGAATTTCCAGCGCATCGAGAGACATATCAACACAGCATATCACCTCATCAAGAATGAACAGCCATTCGAACGATGTATTGACTTGCTTAAAAAATTTAAACAGAGTTTATGTGGGATCTCAGTACCACACAGATATTGCATGTCGGAGGTAAGAAATATTTGGTTTTACGTCTTTACTAATAGTTAACTCTTTCCACACCAATGATGAGTTTAAGGCAATCTATTTTTCCGCTATTACCCACTAGGTGGCGGGCTTACCCAACTTATAAAACACTGTAGCATTCACTGATATTATCTGATCTCTAACAAACGTCCTTAAAACCCACCCATATTTGAGAGGTGATGAATAAAAATGAAGATGGGATGAAACTGTATTTTGTTTGAAAGCAGAGGGATCAGCATAAAACTTTTGTGAAAATCATAAAAAAATGCTGGCGCTGGCAACTTAAAAAAAATCCTCTTGCGTTAGAGAAGTAAGTCCACTAAATGCTCCACTATTTGTTAAAATGGATAGAACTGCATGGAAATATATGCATATATGCTGTTTGTTTCCATCACACTATGATTTTGACCTATTATAACATTTCCTAAATATTTATAATTCTAGATTCACAGACACTATCTTTGAGGTTCTTTGGAAAGATATGCTAACTGAGATTAAGGCAATTCACTTTATTAGCGTGCTGGCAGAAACAAAAACAACACTGTATAAAATGTAATACCACTGTTTTAGTAATATGGGTTAGTTAACGTTCTTGCAACAAGATTTCTTTTATGAATGATCTTTTGTGCAGTTTTTATGCTGAAATATCTGAGACCATAGCCATGACAGGCTAATGATGAATACAATGTGTAAAATTATATTTGACTTTTGAATTAATATATTTAATATTTGACACAAAAATATTTTTTGGTGGGGCCAGTGAAAATTTTGGCAGGGCAAGTAAAAACCTGAACCACTAGCCCGACCGGGCCAGTAGAATTTTTTTTTTGTGTTGAGCCCTGAACAGGAATTAATTTAGAAGCCACCAAAGACTGTTACATGAGTAGTTACACGAGGAAGTATGGTGGCACACAAAAAACAGTGATTTAACGTGGCGATTAGGAGTGATGATTTTACTGTGCGCTGAGGTCGAAGTGCGGCAAACTAAGTGCTCTTCCACCATACAATATCAGTGTTTCCCACAGATCTGAAATTTACTTGTGGTGGTAGCTGGTGAAAAGGGCAATCATTATTATCCACCGACAAAAAATGGTCTACTATACATGTAACAAAGAACTAATAATGTGTGACACAACACAATACTTTGATTTATAAAACATTCATATTAATTTCACATTATAGTTCATTAATCTAACCACCCCAAACTTTTTTTGCCATAAACAAAGCTGACACTGTTTGTCAAAGCACCACGAAAAAAACTTGATGTTTTTGCACTGATATATGAAGCAATTTGATGACCCCTTTTATCAAACTCAATTATATACAATACTATGTATACTATAGCCTATATAGACAGTGCAGGTCTATAGATTATAAATGTGACTGATGTTATAATGGTAATAACTTCTATAGATAGGCACTTTTACTGCTTTCTATTTCTCTTTTGCCGATTAAAAAAAGCTTAATCCACTAATTATTTCAGATTTAAAAGTCTACTTGCTGTGCTGTCCCGATGACAGACTTTACATTACAGCTTTGCGTTTTTTATATCCTGAGTCAGCTAGAGCTTTGCTCATTCAGTATTAGCACTGCTTTTTGCTACAATCTCTGTGCAAACTGTTTAGATTTTAGTAAAGATATTGTCTATTAATAGTAAGACTATTAAAAAATGGGATAAAGAAAATGAAGCGGCGCGTGGTCGTGACAAGAGCCAGTTGCTATCGCCATAGAAACCGGAGGCACGCTAAAACAGCACTCGAGCTTTAGCGCGGTAGCGCTCACGGCCGTTCTCCGATCGACTCGGGTTTTACACAAAATATTAATCAGACTTGGGACCCGAAGTAATGAACTAGGACCGACCCGGACCCATCTGACCATTTAAAATATAAACCCGGAACCGTACGGGTCCCGCGTCCTCAGTGAAGAAAGACCTCTAATGGTAAAACTCTGCTCAAGTTCAGAAACATGAAAGGATACAATGTGACACTGAGGTTGCTTCGCGTCGCGCCCAATTCATTGAGAAACAGAGAGCACGTGAACGGACACTCAACCGGAGAGACACAACGTGCTTGCACGCAAAATGAAGCCAACTTAGATGCTATAAACACATATGCACATAAGCATATGCGACCATTTTGGTCGCAGTGTGTTCCCTGGCTGCTCCGTATGTGCTGCTGCAGTTGATCCAGTTTGCCGCGCTGGATGATGAGTTTATGACGCGTGCATCATCTTCACGGTCACCCGACCCCCACCTCTCTCTCGCGCTCTCTCTCTCTCGCGCTCTCTCTTTCGCGCTCTCTCTCTCTCTCTCTCCAAAACACGGGTCATCCAGTCGAGTTCAGAAATACGGAAATTCGTAAAGTGATTTTTTTTACTTGGGCGGGTCGCAATTTACCTGGGCGCAGCGCCCAAGTAGAGCCTATGTATGGGAAACACTGAATATAGTTCTCAATTTTATCTGCTTAAAAATTGTCTTGTTTAATTTTGTGCCACCATACTTACTTGTGTAACTACTCATGTAACAAGCTTTAAAAAGGTAAAACATGGAAGTGTTTGGTGGCTTCTAAATTCATCCCTGTTGGTAGCAAATTCCCTTTAGGGAAGTCATGCCACCAGGTGGCCGTGTTTGCAACCACACCAGGCAGTTATTTCAGTCATGCAAGTAGGGATGGGTATCGTTAAGGTTTTAACGGTATTACTACTCTTACCGGTACTGCTTAACGGTCCGGTGCTTTAACGGTATTCTTATCGGTACTTTGGCCAATGTTAACATTTGATCACGAACCTATGTTCACATGATTAAGTTAATTATGTGTCTGCATTTCATTATTACAAATTAATTTCTGGATATCATTTCTAAATATTATACATATATTTATTAATGCACCAGCGTGAAAGCTGCAGAAAAAATACTTTAAATAGGATATTTAGGCTAAATAAATGTTTACATGCTGATTTTTCTTTATTTGGGATTTTAAAAAGAAGTAGAAAATATGTTGAATGCATAACGTTCAGCATTTCTCCCAAAAGAAATCAACAGAATTTCAACGTAAGGTAAGCAAACCAATTAGGGAGATTGTACATTTATTTTAAATGACGTGAACAATGTTGATTCAACATGATTTTAGCATACATGCCTGACGTTGATGCGGCAACCACCAGAGATGATGGTTGAATTTTGCAGGCTGCGACCTTCTAAGGACGTATTTTAAGACCGATTGCGTCACAGCAGCGCGACTTGAGGCTGTGACTTGTGTTAATATTATTCTGTTTATGTTGCGTATTTCTAAGGTTGATTAATTTTATATACTGTTGAATAGTTTAATCTACATCAACGTGTCATATTTTCTAAAATAAATGAATATTTTTCTGATTCCATATTTATTTAAATAAGTCAGAAACGTCTCCGCTGTGTCCTGCTGACAGGCGCGGTGGGCGCGTGCAACAGGTGACGCAAATTATAGGTCCTCCGAGGGTTAGACTGTCTCATTTCAGTTCTCTTCGCTGACTTCTGAGGCTGCTACCTTGAAAGACAGAGTGCTCCCCTTTTAAGGTTGTATGCTTAGAAGGTCGCAGCCCTTGAATTGGGACACAGCTTCTTTCTGCACGTAATACACTTTTGAAAGATGCTTTGACAGATTGCTTGTGTTTCCGCCCTTACATGCAAACATCTTGTTGCACTTACCTGTATGACAACGAGCGTTGTCTGCATCAACTCTAGTGAAGTATAACCACACTTTTGAATGTTTTGCTATATCCGCCATCGTCACTCTTTGTATTAAGCGGTAGTTTTCGTGCTGTTATGCGTGTGCGTGCGCCGCGCTCGTTGTTGTGGTTGTGTTTGACAGACAGCCAGCCTCCGCGGCGCGCATGAGAGATCTCGCAGATCTCACAGACAAACGTCTTAATCGCAAATTAGAAATGTTTGGTGAGATAAAATGTGCACGAAAACATTATTAAGCAAGAAAACATAGTACATTTATTTATTTATTTTTCTCCAGGACCGATAGCAGAACCGATAGCGTCAGATCTTACTGATACTACGGTCTTTCATATTTTAGCCCCGGGGCCAGTTTAATACCGGGTTTCGGTACCCATCCCTACATGCAAGACTAAAGTCCATTCTAATTAAAAGGAAGAAAGATTGATATCTCTAAAAGTATGTGCAAAAAATCACAATTACCATATTTCTGACCAATTAAACCTGACATCAACCTTTGTTTCTTAAAATCAAGTTGCGCTAAAACATCTTTTTGAGGTTGCTTCATCTACAACATATGCACACAGGTTGGCAAGCACCTCACGTGACTGAATAGAGCCACTCCCCCAGGGAATAATTAGTCTTTATCAATCGATGATAGGTTCTTTTAACTGAAAGCGGGACTTCTGATGTCACAGTGGCTGTATTGAGTGTTCCCCAATTGCTCAAACTTGATTTAATATCTTTGCTAAAGCCTCCTGTGTTTCAAAGAAAACACCTTAATAATCTCACAAGTGACTCATCTAAAGTCAAACCCACCTAATGTGCACAGCTACTGCATTCTCCTCTGTTAGTGTTTGAAGCCTGAGCTCTTATGAAACCTTTATTGAGCTTGTTGAATATTTATTTTGGCATTCACACATGGCGGATTAATGAGGGTATAGTTTTCACAAGAAACTAGAAATGACCTTTACACAAAGACAAATTCAATGCTGATGTACTACCTCAGTGTTAGCACCAACACAGACGGCAGTCAGAAACAAGTGTTTAATGAACGCTTTCTTGGTTTTTTTTCTACATGTTAGAACAATAAATCTCATTTGCAAATCTTGCTATAAAGAACAGTAAGTAATAATTAAGCTAGTCTCAGCCATCACGCCAACAAACCATTGGATGAACATTTAAGACATCTGAATTTTACAGAATTTCCTAAAGGCATGTGTCTTCAACGGTCCACCAGAGCCGGGCTAGTTACCCAAAGGTCGTTGGTTTGAGTTTCGTGACCGACAGGTGCCTGAGGTGCCCTTGAGCAAGGCACGTTTCCCTCAATAGCTCCCGGGTGCTGCAGTTATAATTGTCCACTGCTTTGGGTGTTCGTGATTTGCAGTGCGTTTGTTCACTACTCACTGGGATGGGTTAAATGAGGTCACATTTCAGTATGGGCTACCATACTTGACAATTATATCCATTTTTACTTAAATCTAAGCCAAAATGTGATTGGTTGCTTTTCTTGGGCAGTCCTTGTCATTGTTGTGTATTCTTTATATAAAGTTTAAGGCGTTAATACAGTACTGTGGGGACTTGTTTACTGGGATTCATTTTGCAAAAATTGTTGATCAGTCCCTGAATGAGTCTGTTTATTCTTATCACAGTCTATTGTGTTTGCTGGCATCCAGCTAATCTCATATGGGGATATGTTGTCAAAAAGTGTTATGAAAGCTCACAGTGTTAAATTATTATGATTGTGAAATATTATGCTCTGACAAATGAGTTGAACTTGGGCCCATGGTGCCCTGCTTTTCTTTTAAAGAATGATGTGGAAACCAACCACACGCCTGTTGAAGTTGATAAGAAAGAAGAGTACTTTACGAGTCAGGGAACATTGTGTTTGTGGATTGAGGCAGAGATTTACAAATAACCATATCTTTGATTGTTCAGGCATCTGTAGCGCTCAATTCCAACTGAAAATAATTATAAATACATTGTTTTTTAGGATTTTTTAATGAAGTTAATATGGGCTGTCCTTTAGAACTAAAACATTTTAGAAATACTAAAACTGTGCCCTAAATTGTCCCCTATACCCTCATTCACTAGTCCCTATACATGACTTAAAGGAATGAATGAAAATGAGTGAGTGAATTTAAAGGTATAGTTCACCCAAAAATGGAAATTATGTCATCATTTACTCACTCTCATGTTGTTACAAACCTGTATACATTTCTTTGTTCTGATGAACACGAAATGTTTGTAACCAAACTGTTTGTGGACCCCATTACTTCCATAGTATTGGAAGTGAAAGGGGTCCACGAATGGTTTGGTTACAAACATTCCTCAAAATATCTTTCTTTGTGTTCATCAGAACAAATAAATTTATACAGGTTTGTAACAACATATGAGTGTGTAAATGATGACATAATTTTTATTTTGGGGTAAACTATCCCTTTAAACAATGCAGGGACCAAATGGGGTAAGGGTATCATCATCTGTTAAGATCATCTGTGAGCCTCACTGTGGATGGGTAGTGGCTAGCGTGAAGTGTACATTGGTCATACACAAATTATTGCTGAGCATCATGGGATTGAATGAGTGCACTTAATAATGTCCACTATGTTTTCGGATACCACTAAAAATAGCAGGCCCCTCAAGTGCACTATGTATAAGGGGCTATTTCAGACAGATATATTGTAACAACTGTGGTTTATTATTTTGGGAGACGTTATGGTTACTATGGGATTTTTTAATGAGATAATACTAATCAGTGGGCTTTGCCTTGTTTGTCAGTTAGTCACAATAGGAAACTTTTTGAGATGCTGTAGATCATATTGCCGCCCGAGTTCAAGATAAATGATTGTTCTTCTCTGTTCAGTGATCTGATAAGTGACTGAAATATGAGTGCAGAGATGTTCTCAGAGGGCTGTGTTATTGTGGATTGCTTGTGTTGTTGTTGTTGCTGTGTTGGGAGGTGATAATTGCTCAGAGGATTGCATCTCGGTGAACTAACTTTCCCATTGCACCTTATTTCACATGAAATATCTGTAACCGTTAATGTAAAAACCTGGTAATAGGAATAGAAGTTGATTAGAAATTTGGTAGTTTATTACTTCTGCTTATTCCAATTCCATTTAAAAAAGATGTAGTTACCAAAAAATGATGCATTTGTTATCATTTACTTGTTGTTAATTTGTTTATTTGAGGAACACAAAATTATGTTTTAGGCAGAATGTTAGGGACTGACAGCCTCATTCGCCATTTATTTCCATTGCATGGTGAAAGATTCAATTAAAGCAAATGGTGACTCTTGCATTTGTGACTTTTGTATCCCTTTAAATTAGGGATCCATAACGATTAATCACGGTTAATCTATAGCAGAATAAAAGTTTTTGTTTACATCATATATGAGTGTGAACTGTGTGTAGTAATTATGAATATATAAATATGCACACATGCATGTATCATTTTATAAATTATATATATAAAATTATACATGGATGTGTGCATATTTTATAAGTATTTTTATTTATATATAATTATTATATAAATGATACATAAATATACAAATGTATACACATATAAACATTTCCTTAATATATACATGTATGTTTGAGCATTTATCTAAGGTATTATAATCAGTTCACACACATACTGTATATGATGTAAACAAAAACTTTTATTCTGCTATAGATTAATTGTGATTAATCGTTATGCATCCCTACTTTAAATATTTTGGTTCTTTAGATAAACCTTTATATACAGTATCTTAAGGTGCCAACACAAATCATCCTCCTTTATATTTGATGACATATCTATTGAATGCAGTTTTCTTGCGGCCATGTAGATGAGGTGGTAGAGAGAAAGGCAGAGCGATTGAAATGGATAGATGTGGACGAGTGAGATGTTGTGATAGATTGAAGAGAGAGTGACGTAAGCATCAGCCTGAAAAATCCATTTGACTTATAAGCCAAACGGGCCAAGAGGGTTTGTGGAAATGATTAACGATTTTGCTTAACATAGAAGCCCTTTGACTTCCTATGAAGTCTGGGTTTAAAATGAAAAACAATTAGAAGCATTTTTTTCAATCGATTGTCTGTTATTCACAACCACTCTTTATCATCACTGATAAAGTTAAACAAGTGCATTTCTTAAAAAATGTGAAAAGTTTACCCCCAAGCCAGGTGTATATGACTTTTTTATTTAAGCCAAATGATATGGGTTTTTATAAGGAAACATTTATATTTTAAATAGTGTTGCACGATATGCCCCATAGTGTGATCGTCCTGTTGTCAGCATGTGAGAAAGCCGATACATGATAATATTGGGGGCGGGTCAATAGTTTATCAAATATTTAGTTTTTTTTTTGTTTTTTACTCAATTATGAAAAACAGAGGCTGATTTAGTCTAAGGGCAACTGGCAACACTGTCACAACAGTAACCTTTTTAAACCTGATGCCATTAATCTGAGTGCGTCATTAATGCCCAGGCGTTCTGATATTTCCTGCATTCGAGGGTTGGGGAACAACTCACTCACTGGTTTTAAAACCCTGCGCGCCTTTCCAGTGCAAAAAAATTTCAAAGCCTTGCGTATTACAAGCTCAGGTGTAAGAAGGAGTCTGTGCGCATGCATTACAAGCTCTCTCGCGCAAACAGAAGCCCACAAGCCCTCTCATGCGAGAAAAAGCATACAATGCACATGTTCATGTAAAACGAATGTGATGATAATTATAATAATTTAAAACTATAATTGGCAAACATGCCAACTATGGTTATGAAGGCCCGCTATCGGCCATTCGTCGTAAAGGAATAGTCTACTCATTTTCAATATTAAAATATGTTATTACCTTAACTAAGAAGAGTTGATACATCCCTCTATCATCTTAGTGCGTGCACGTTAGCGCTGGGGCGCGCTGCGACACTTCGATAGCATTTAGCTTAGCCCCATTCATTCAATGGTACCACTCAGAGATAAAGTTAGAAGTGACCAAACACATCAACGTTTTTCCTATTTTAGACGAGCTCCAGGACCAGGGTTCCCCACCCCTGCTTTACAGTCTACAATTGATGACTTACGTTTTGTTTCTTCGAGTGTTTAGTCCACAACCTTCCTATTAGCAGATCACCACATTAACCACCACGTCACATTGCCCTTTGCAGCTCTGGCTGATGGTTTTACTTCACAACCCCTGATAAGTGAAAGATACCTGACCATCCCTCAAGTCACAACTACGTCATAAAATCTGAAAGTTTCTGCCCCGTCTCCTTCCACAACTACAGAATGAAATCTGTAATATAGTCATATATACTTCAGGCACCACCAGCAGGAGCATATCTGCCTCGTTCCTCCTTCCCACGTTGCTTAGCAGCCAAGCCAGGGTGTTTTGGCGTTCTCACAAGCGTTTCCTGTAAACACTTAAGGGTACGCAAGCCTCTCAGTGCACAACAGCCCACTTCAACATGAGAAAATAGAAACCACTGTGTCTCTCATACTCAAGACATCCAAAAATATCCCTTTCCTGAAAACTGTAAAAAGCAGAAGCGTAGGCAGAGTGAAAGTGTGATTTATTTTTTCCTCCTCACCTTCTCACTCACTTCCCCTTTGCTTTTCTACGCCGGTATCACCAGACGAGGAAAAATAGCTCCTCCTGACTTATTCCCATTCCATTACATTTCAACAGCAGTCTCGAACGTATCTCGGAAAGCACTTTGAGGCCACGCTTTCTGTTACATAATATAAAGGGGGGTAAATGCGTTTGACCCTTTCACCACTCCGTCTATCAGACCTTCTTCGTACAAATTGTGGCTAATTTAATGTGCATTTAAAAGGCCGGCCATAACATTGGTAGCGATATGTGTATGTTAGCGACTGGGCAATAAAGATGCACTTCTCGTAGGCAGTCGGCAGTCTGGATTGACAGTGCTTAAAAGCTTTGCTCTGTCTGTATGTGTAGCCTTTCTGTAACACAGCATGTTATGTGTTTCAGTTCTCCAGCAGGAACCATGACCACAGCTAGGTACCGACCCACCTGGGATTTGGCCCTGGACCCACTGGTGTCTTGTAAGCTATGCCTAGGAGAGTTTCCTTTGGAGCAAATGACCACCATCACCCAGTGCCAATGTGTCTTCTGCACCCTGGTGAGTAGCATCTAAACATAGGTCTCAAAGTTCAAACTCATCAGATAAGAGAGCAGCCCCCTGCCGACCAAACAAAGAGCAGAGCCAGTCATCACCAAATGTTGTTTTGGATGCTGGTCCCCAGGGGTGGTGGGTATCAGCAGGGACCTTGGCGATACAATATTAAATGAATACCCTGGTCACGACACAATATTGTTGCCTTTTTCTTATATGTTTTCAAAGGTGATTTAATTGTAATGCTTTTTATTAAAGATTTACTGTATGTAGCATATCACCAGCACTCTTTTCGTCTTTTGTTTGTTCTTTACAAAGAGTTAAATAAAGTGCTCATGTATAGCTTAGTGGTTAGCAGCACAAAAGGTCATGGGTTTAAACCCAGGCAACATGCATACTGATAAAAATGTATACCTAGTTAATGCACTGTACGTCGCTTTGGAAGTATAGTAATATTAAAATCTGTCTGCCTCGGTTTGAAAATATTGATTGTTTTATGTATTTTGTACCATTTGTGTTTACTCACTTTGGATAATAGGTTTGTGCCTATTTCTATTATTCAAATGGAACATCTAAAAATATATCGGTGTGATTCTTGCGTAAGCCTTTTTAAACGTGTCTAAATTTAGGCGCAGAGTTTTTATGCCAGCAGTGTGTTCACAGTACAGCTTGTTTTTTTTTTCATTTGCTGTGTGTATGAATAAATTAAAATGAACATAAAAAAGCAAAACCTGATCAGCATTCCTTTCCCTTCATTTTCTGTAAGTACAGTTAATAAATCTAGCTGTTTTTCATGTTATTCATTAAAAGAAGGTACACTGCCATTTTGCACAGACATATGCACCTGATGTCTTAAACATGACTAAAGGACGAAGTATGATCCAATTTTATGTGCACGCGAGGGTCCTCATACAGTGCTTTTGACGCAATTTTCTTCATCAGACAGCCTGGTCTCACTGTTAATACGTAGTATTTACACGTAACTTTAAAAAACAAAAAACGTATTTTTTGTATGTTTAAATAGATGCTAAAACGTACAATGTAGACGTATTTACAACATTTAAACGTAGCATTATTACGTTTTGATAGCTAAAAAACGTAAAACATTTACGTATCTTTCATTCCATAAAGATTTCTGAATAATTTCCCTTTAACCATTTTAGCGATTTGTTACACCTTAACCCTACCCCAAACCTTACCCTAAACCCAAACCTTATCCTAAACCCAAACTCTTCTTATACAAAATGTTTAAATACGTAATGTATTATTTTTATATTATGCAGCGTAACAGACAGATATGTTTAGGAACATATTAGTAACAATATAGCATTCAAAAGATATTTTAATGTAATACAGTCCTACGCAAAACAGTTTTTAAAATCATTTAACGTTACTGTTTAAAAAATCATAACAGACAGCCAAGTGTAATCACAACAACTTATTTATTGCAAATATTAAAATCAGTACCAAAAGTAGTTAAAATGACGATGTGCTGCAGGAAGGTCCTCTCTGGAGTATATGAAGTAAAGTAAAGAGAAGTATTAAAGTTATTAATCCAAGAGTTTGATCCGCGTTGATCCGGCTTCCTTCTGTCACGACGCGCGTCGCGCTTTAATTTCAAACGTACACCAACGGAAATGATGCAAATATGTCACGTGGCACACAAAGAGCCAATGAGCTTTTGATTTCACTGCCGTAAAGCAACGTGTAATAAAGCTTCTTGAGGCGGGATATTTAAATTCACAATTTCACATTAACGAACGCACGATCTAACGCAGCCGGGTTGCTGATGAGAACTCTGATCAGATCCCTGGATAAAGGCCTGAATTTGGATCTGTTCCTCGCAATCGTATGAATTTTAAAGATGTTGATTACAGCAAATGAATAAAAGTGTTTCAACATCTTAACATCTTTTGTGAATTGATGTTGTATGTTGTTGTTAGTAATTATTGCTTAGTAGTAATAACGTATTATTGCATAGAAGACAGCAGGAGAAACCACGTTTTTGTGTGTCATGGCAAACAAACTAAATATAAATACAGAAATTCTATTCATTTTAAAGTTTTAAAATGTTAAATATTCTCTGAATATCATAATAATTTCATTAGGTAAACGAGTAAACTGTCTTAAATAAATAAGTCAGAAAATATGACTGAAAACATGTAATTGTTATGAGTAAGAAACGCCAATGCCCGCAATTTTAATATTTATGAATAGGAATAACTTACGTACAAATTTGTACATTTGTAAAGCTGTAAATACGTAAATAATTTACGTATTAGTCCTGTCAAAACTTTGATATTAGACGTTTCAGTGTGTTTTAAACGTAAGTAAATGTACGTATTGTACAACCACACTGAAACGTAAAAATACACACGTATTCTCATGAGATCACGTTGCATCAGAACAGTGCGTGTATACTTTAGGCATGGGCCGGTCACCTGTTTCAAGGTATACCGAGGTTTTAAAGAGTCATGGTTTCAAAACCACAAAAACTTTTTGTGATACCACAAAATGAATTAAATCATGTAATTGAATTCATGTTTATATTTCAATTACATATTTTTGTAAGAATATAATCATGTAAAGGCTTTATTTTTACCTGGCATAAACATTGTATGTTGCTTAAAAATAAAATGTATTGTGTCCAGTTGAAAAGTTGATGTTTTTATATGCAGACATTTGAAAATAACAAATTTTAGTGTTACAAAGGCAATACCGCAAAACCGTGGTATTTTTGCTTACAGTTATCATACCGCCAGAATTTCATACCAGCCCATGGCTATACTGTACAGTACAGATATTTGAAACCCCACGTACATTGTACATGTAGATCTAGCATGCGTGTAAAGGATAATGTAGCATTTTCCATTGCATTTTGTCGCAATGCGCATGCGTTGAACGTCTGCGTGCACATATGAGTCAAATAAACTATGCTTTGAAAGGCTGTGCGTTCGATCTTTCGTGTACATGTAAAAACTACACTATACTCCGGGCTTTACCGGCTTTTTAATACTTAATAAGCAACATTTTCCTTGTCAAGCATTCCAAAAAGCTCAGATACACGTGTCTTTTTGTTTTTGTTTAAAAAAACTATTCAGTGACTAAAAAATGTAAACTGATAATTTATCAGTTTGGTTCCAAATCATGATAAACGCCTTTTTTTTAAGTAGGTACTACCAAAATCAGTATTTTATCTGGTCAGTATTAAAAAGTAAATTCTTCTTAATTTTACACAAAATCCGATATCCGTTGTGTTTTTCTATCATCTTTTCTCCTTTTTCCCAAAACGCGATAAACGCCAGTCCTCCTTCTCTGCAGAATGCAATAAATCTGCTTAACAAATCACAGCGCACCATTCCACGCATTGTAAACAACAATGGTGGCACGTTGAATACACACAGAATCCTAGTTGTTCCTCATCTGCTTAGCACTTCGGGATCGACAAACGACCAAAAACAAAATAAAACTTTTAATGGCATTGATAAACCTGTGGTGGTTTTCTGTGGCGGGGAAGACACATAAGCCACTCGGGCGAAGGAAAAATGTTGGCTGTTGCTTGTTCTCACACGACAGCATCAAACTTCTGTCATGTTAACACATTGACCCCAGGGGATCTTATGAAAAACTTTCCATACTCGAAGTCAACGAAAATCGAGCAGGACCAAAACATTTTACAGCTGAGTGATCGCTGTCAAAAAAGTTTAGCACCACTAGTCAACTAAATGAATATAACATGGCAAAGATTAATCCACATTTATATATTGATTCAATAGATATATAGCATTTTGAAAAAAACTTAATAATTAATCTTTGAAAATAAAATTATGGATTTGAATTTTTTAATGCTATTATAACCTAAATATGCTATGTGAAATTTTGTAACAGAAAATAGTGGTTTTCATCTTGTCACTTTCTTGGTATAGACGGATTCAGCAGTAACAACATAAACAAGCGCCTGTCGTGGACGTGGTCCTCACGTAACTTCCGGTGAACGGCGCTAAGAATAAATAATAACAAAGTTCTTTAAACGTAGTTTATTTATATAACAAGCAAAAAACAACACATAGATTACATAGGAAACCAAATTTTTTTTTTCGATGAAGCATTTGTTCAAGAGATCAGTTTAGCAACTAGTCAGATCATTAAAAAAACGAAACCGGAAGTAAAGTTCGGATCCAGATGTGTATCGCGTCAGCGCACGTGCGTCCGATGACACGGTCTATAGAAAACACGCTTTTTACCGAAATTAGTCAAAATGGATATATTGCGGTTTGGAACCAAACTCTTCTTATAAATGTAAATAATAAAACCAAAGTATTTTGTTATGGCATATTAAAAACAGTTTGTGTACTGGAAGATAATTAGTCTTGGAAAATTGACTGCGTCTTCATTAAATTGATACATTACACAATGTAATTATTTAGAGAAAGTTAACAGTTCATTACAAGTGATGTTTCTCTGCTCCAGTGCTCGCTCTTGTAGACATATCGAGCAATAACAAAAGCAATTTGTTTTTTAGAGATTGTGTTTTTCTTGTCATTTTTGTTTTGTATCTTTTAGTTACTATTTTGTTGTTGTTGATTTTCAAAGTGCCTGAAGCAGTATGTGGAACTTCTCATCAAAGAGGGCTTTGAAACCGCGATCAGCTGTCCTGACTCGGCCTGTCCAAAACGTGGACATTTACAGGAAAATGAGGTAAGGTTAACATTTATAATGCTGTTGCAGTTTATATAGCTTATCTTAGGAAAATTTCAAGTCCAAAATACTAATTTAAACATGATAAAGAAAATATTTGTTCAGAAAGGCTATATCACTAGGCAGGATTCATACAATAATGCTTAAACTGAATGTTGTTTATTTGTCAGACTGTGTATTCTAGATAAATGGAACCTAAATAATTTTCTTAATAAAAAGTAAACGTTAATAAGGTTGATTAAATTTCGGGGGAAAATAACACGTTAAAAGTTTTAACGCATTTAACATTCCCGGTCGAGCCAGTGCTGCATCTTCACAAGGGTTTATCATTTCACATGCTTTTAGGTTTGCCTATATTTAAATATTTAAGCACAAGAAGACGCGAATCGTGTATGTGAACATACAAGCACGGTCGAGTGCAAAGCATAGTTTTTTTTTACTCATATACATATACACAGACATTCAAGCATGAGTTTTGCAACAAAATGCAATGCATCTGGGCTACATATGACATCCTCCTCTACGTGCATGCGCGGCCAACACATGGTAATCGAATCAAATTTTTGTCATGCACACTGTTTGCAGACCCTCAAATATGCGAAAAAACAGAACTATACTTATAGCATTAAAGTGCCAATATGAAATTTGTTCATGGTGTAGTTGTGTAGCAACTTTATTATAAACACCTGAGGCTATGATATACTGCAAATATAATACGAATGGGATTTCTGAAAGATGTGTTTTCAACAAAACCTGTCATGGATGCTGGATACAAACATAGAGCAAATGAAATTCTACTGAGCATCAGGTGTCTTTCAGTATGAAATGTATCCTGAGATCTCAACAGTTTCACTCTTTCCTCGGTTGCTTGCACTGTAAAATCCTCTGTAGTCTGAGGTCAGCGCGAGGACAGGGTTTCTCCTCAGGCTGTGGGCTCATTGTGAGGATGCTTGGCTCATTTAGTATTCAAAACTGTTAAATCGGAGGAATTGGACTCAGGAACCGAGCATTAGAGCAACTGATGTGTTGGTCTGGCCATCCTAAAAGACAAAGTATATCACTTCTGTGTCACGATAGTGTAGTGTAACTGCGAAAATTATCACTGTTTTCAGGTTTCCAGAACCCATCTTTGAAATTAGTTGAGCCAATGTTGCACAGAGTTTTTTTAAAGTGGTTCATATCTATACTGCTGCTATCACTGTCCTAAAATCGGCTGATGTCTTCCTTGTTCTATGTAGTCCTTCCTTTAGAAATACTTACAGAGTTCTGATTGTGAAGTGTTTTTAGTGATTAAATAGCAGCTTAGCTTGAGCCATTTGAGCTTAGCTGGCGACTGAAGTACTCCTGTGGGCGGAGTTCAGTCAAAAACTGTTTTATTGACGTCATTCAACCGGGTAGTAGAGGTCTGTAGTCCAAACCGGCCATTCGCTGTAGGCTTTGAAAGGGAAATTCTGTTAAAGAAAATATATCGCCTGGCAGTGAACTTTGAGCTTTATCATTTTGCAGGTATTATTTATGCTATTACAGCCACATTACACACTAACTAAAGTTTAAAAAATGGGATAAGAAAGAATGTGACTTTTAAAGGCACACAGCGGAACTTTTTGGCCACTAGGGGGCGCTAGACATGTATTTTTCACGCCTATCGCCCCTAGAGGCCACAAGCGCCTTAGCACTGTCGCAAAGGAAAAGAACTGGCCAAACTTAAAACTAAACTAAAAACTAAACCTTTAAAAACGAAACGCTAAACGATCAACATTTTGAGGCATCAGGGAGAACGCAGTCATGTTACAACTTTCTGAGGAGGAACTCAGTCTGAAGGTTGCAGCCTCCGGATGTCGTATTTCTAAGCTGCATACGACATCAAGACTGACTTATTTCAGAATATGAACAATTATAAAGTTGACTATTATACTTAGTTAATCGTAAATTGTTGCAGTATGCTTATGACTTGCGAATGTAATGCTCAGTTTACCTTAATAAACCAGACTTGATGACGTATGCAGCCTGCATATTTGACCTCCGGAGGCTGCAGCCTTCCAATTGAGAAACGACCGGAAGTGTATCCTTGCCTTTTTCGAAACAAATATTGTTGCATCGTCCCTCTCTCTCTCGCCACCAGGATTTTCCGCAATGACGCTCGTTTTTCCTCTCTTTTGTGTGAAAATTGTCGCTCCAAATCCAAGTAAACCGATGTGTTTAGGTCTGCCGCTTTGTGATACGTCACGCGAGTGACAGCCGAACGAAGCAAATGAGGAAGAGAAAAGAGAGAAACACTCGGATCGGATTGGTGAATGAATAGGGATTGGTGAATGAATAGGGTTTGGTGAATGAATAGGGATTGGTTTTACACTGTGTGAGTTTGAGCAAGTTTGACTGCTATAGCATCCTGGATTGTAATGTAAATACCATAGACAGTTAAAGAAAGGTAAATACGTAAACACGTGAATGCAGCATCTGAATACAGGGAACTATATGCAAGATAATCGCCGTCATTTATAAAGAAAATCGCATTTATGTATGAATCAAGATCGTGAGTTTATATAAAAAATTGCCTTAAAGGAGAATCGAACCCGTGTCGCCCGTGTCATATGTCCGTGACATTAACACGGTGCCACAGAGTCGCACAATAGAAGTTGCTCTCTACACTCCTTAAGTAGCCTCCAGCAAAATGCACTTTAAAAAAAAATTGTGTGGAGGAAGCGACGTATGCCGTAAAGCAGTCGAATTTTTGTAGTTTTTTTGTGCTCTGGTTACTACCCGAAACCCTAAGTTTTAAAGTACGAGTAACAGCGATACAGACCCCGTCAGCCTATGGTAGACATGTCATTCAACCTGTTTAAAGTCGATGTACTATCACAAGGGTCTTGAAAATTTATTATGAAGGTTGAAAAATTACATGGTGTCGCTTTAAGTATAAAAATTATTGAAATGAAAGTGAAATTAATGGTTGAAATCAAACATTGATATAAGATTATGATGGTCCTTAAAATTAAAGGGTTAGTTTACCCCAGAATTAAATGTTTTTAATTCAAATAAATAGTTTTTTTTTTAGATTATGTCTCTCACAGTGGACATGCACCTACGATGACAATTTCAGACCCCTCCATGATTTCTAACTGGGAGAACTTGCAAAATAGCAGGGTGTTCAAATACTTATTTTCTTCACTGTAGCTGTATATTCTTAAAACACTGATTACACTAGACATCGTGTATGATATCTGGACAGTATTTACCAAGATTAAATTGTAATTTTAAAAGTAATATCTGCAAATCGAAGAGTGATCTTGTTTCCATCAGACCACACTGTGCATAATTGCTTTTGTTCTCTCTCTCTCTCTCTCTCTCTCTCTCTCTCTCTCTATCTCTCTATCTCTCTCTCTTTCTCTCTTTCTCTCTCTCTCTCTTTCAGATTGAATGCATGGTGGCCACAGAGATAATGCAGAGGTACAGGAAGCTCCAGTTTGAGAAGGGTGAGTGGAAACAGCCTGTCTGTCCATCAGGGGGGCGATCAGCATCACCTGATCAGACACGTGTGCATGTTTGTTTATGGTGAGCTCCATGGTTCCTGTCCTAGATGCCTGAGGGTGACTCACCTTAGACAAATAGGCCAAAACGGTGGTACGTGTGTGCATGAAGGTAAATAGTGGGGACTCGCATTGCACACGTGTACATCCAGCTGACCTTATGCTTAAACAGGTGCTGGCTGCATCTCAAACAGTCACAACATGCCATCTGTTGACATATGAATATCACCCAGTAGATTAACCTTATTATGTTAACTGTCTTTGTTTTTGTTTTGTTTTTCAAACTCACGTTGTCTGCATAAGCACCACAGCTTATTGTAATGACTGGGTTGCCAGATAAAAATGGGATAGACACATCTGAAGTCTTTTGGGTGACAATCCCTGTTAAAACCCAGCCAAAGTCATTTTTTCCATATAAAATCATCCAACATAATGTAAAGAACATTTGGTGAAAATATAACCTTGATATCTTTAATATTAACTAAGTAAGGTGTCAAAGATATCTGTAAAAAAAAAAACTATAAAAAGTGAAAGCAAAAATTTAAATCAAACTTTGATGCTCTTAATCTCATAATTAGATTATAAGACTTAAACCTGGATTTTACAGACAGGGTCACAGTTATATGGAACTCAAAGTTATATGCAGTTAAATCATCTTTTAAAATTATAAATATGAAACATTTAAAACCCATATCTAAAAGTTACTTTAAAGGCATTAAAGCATTAGCACATACTGTCCTGAAGTGCCTTCAGTTTTAACATGCTTCAAGTCAGATTCATAAGGAGTTATTTAGAGACTCACATTAATTGGATATGCTTGATCAAAAATAATGCATGTGATGAGACACAAGACCCTTTATCTCTGGTGCCATTTGAATCTTCTCTTTCATCATATTCATCAGTAGGTGATCCCAGACTCTGTTATGCCTCCGGTAGTCTAAACCACAGGATACATTTGAGTGATATTCACCCTCTCCCCTCTCTTGTGTGTTGCATGCCTTTGAAACAGCACACAATAGAGAAAGTTAAAGGAGAACGCCACTGTTTTTCAATATTTTACTATGTTCTTACCTCAACTTAGATAAATTAATACACACCTATCTTTTTTTCAATGTGTGCACTTAATCTTTGTACAGTGCGTCGTGAATGTGTTAGCATTTAGCCTAGCCCCATTCATTCCTATGGATCCAAACAGGGATGAATTTAGAAGCCACCAAACACGTCCATGTTTTTCCAATTTAAAGACTGATACATGAGTAGTTACACGAGTAAGTATGGTGGCACAAAATAAAACTTTTGTTTAGAGCCATAGGAATGAATAAAGCTAGGCTAAATGCTAATACAGTCATGAGGTGGTATACAAAGATTAAAAGTGCACGTTTTGAAAAACGTTTGAGGTAAAAACATAGTAAAATATTGAAAAACGGTGGTGTTTTTCTTTAAATGTGGTTACATGATGCACTCGCTGGGAGTTGATGTTTTTTGTTCTTTATAGAGTGTATTCTACCTTAAACTATGGTACTCTGACTAAAAACGTATAGATTAACACTGGGGTTGACTATAAGAATATAATACAAATTATGTAAAAACAAAAGATAAGCTTTATAAATGCCCACAGTAGGCTAGGTGGCAGTTTGTGGTCTTGGCACCCGCATGCCTTTAAAGGGCACCTTTTGTTCGATTCACGATTTTACATTTCCTTTGGTGTGTAAGTGTGTATTAGTACTTGTTAACGATATGCAAAAGATACAAACTCCAAAGTAATCAATGACGCGGGTTATCGTCTCCAACGTAAATCTCTTTTCTTGGACTACAACAAACACACGGATTGTAGGCAACAGTTTACTTCCTGGGATTGGTGATGTAGGCAAGACCGACATTATCATAGTTCCTCCCGCTTTGGACTCAGCCTGTAAGTTAACTCCTGTTAGCATTGCATTGTGACCGAATCTTTCAAACATGGTAAGGAGCGTCACATTTCCGGCTGACGTCAAAGGTATTCAGGCCAATCACAACGTACAGATTAGCTGGCCAATCAGGGACACAGTGCTTTTCAGATCGAGGAGTTTTGTACAAAATCAGTGCGTTTCAGGACAAAAGAGATAACTGGAGCTACAAAAATGTATGGTATGTGGATATAATGTGTTGTTGGAATCATAACCCACGCGAACTCATTGTATTATACCAAATACACAAAATAGCGTTGTTTTTAGCAATGAAATAGGTGCCCTTTAAAAATTCAAGTTTAACAACATCTTCTGTTTAGCCCTTTCTGTATGAACTGGATATTAACAAAGATGAACAATACAGAAAGTCTGAGTTGTAAGAAAGTGGGGAGTAATTTTTTAAAATTATTTATATAGTATTTTATATGGTTAATAACCATTACACGCTATTAACCAGAATGCACTATACACAAAACATAATAACATCTTAAAATAAGTATTGCATGTTGGGATTTTTTAAAGTAATGAAAATATTTAATGTGTTTTATCAATGGATTTTACTTGTAGAAGGCAAATACAAAGTATTATAGTTATATTCAAAACCAATATGGCTTTCATTAATCTTTTTTATATTAAGAAAGCAAACTGGATCAATTGTTATTAAATTTGACTCAGACTTTGCTCTTTCTCCGACAAAGCTTTCATATGTATCACTTTTATGGAGCTATTTTTTGTTTTTGAAGCATGGAAGCACCATTTTCACTGTATGATAAAGAGCCTGCAAGGTATTTCTTCCAAAAGAAAGTCTGGATCAACCCAGCTGTTCAGTTTCGCACAAGGATTGTGATAGCAATATCATCATAAATAAGTGAAACAAGAAACAAGCCCATCATTGTTCTTGCTAACTGGGGCGGAATTATGAATTTAACATATCAAGGCTTTCAGAAACCAAGCAAAATACAAAAAATATGGAGAAAGATTGTGTTAGGTTTGTGAGAGATTCACAGTGCATGCAGGGACAGATAAGAGCGTGTGTCATCCTGACTCAACAAGACTTCTAAAAATGGCAATCAGCACATATTATGAAAGCAGTCTTTTTACAGTATTTGCCCTGACCGTACAAAGATAACTGAGTCATACAGTATGTTGTTAAATAAAAAGTTCACAAAGATATGAAAATTGTCAATAATATTCTCACTTTCATGCCTTTCTTCAGCTGAACACAAATAAATCATTTTATAGTAAAATGCAGTCATGTTATAATCTTGGCTTATTTCTTTAATGATCACTTATTTAACTAATGAATATATGCAAAGCTATGATAAGTCATTGCATCGGTAGTGTCTTGTTCCCTGGGGCAGATGAAACTCATCTTTGATGGTGTAACCATGGTGACCCATCAGCCCGAATCTGTTCTAAGCAGCCTAAAATATACACTCACAGGAACCGTAATGTTCTTCCTCTCACCCCAACAGAGGTGTTGCTGGACCCGCGCCGGACCTGGTGCCCGTCTTCCACGTGCCAGGCGGTATGCCAGCTGAAAGAGTCTGACACGACACTTCCGCAGTTGGTGCGGTGCAACGTCTGCACACACGAGTTCTGTTCCGCCTGCAAGGCCAGCTGGCACCCGGACCAAGACTGCCAGGAGAACGTCCCCATGACCTCCTTTCTACCTGGAGAGAGCAGGTAGTTGGGGTTAAACACTCTCTTTCTCATTCATTGGCATTTATGTATAAAACAATTGAACAAGGCTTGTCAGGGTATACATTTTATCTGTATGTGTATCAGTGAGAATCAAACCAATGACCTACCAGCTGAGATACTCGGTCTCATTGATGTACATTTAAGCTTTCATTTTTTCCACACTGTTGAGCACTCGCATCATTCAGCCTAAGAATTGATTTCTGCTTTAGATGTCAAAGAGCTTTCTGCTTTCAGCTCAGTGAGCATGAGATTCACCCACAGGTGTTAGTTGACATTCATGTCACACACACAAACTCGATTCACAAGCAAAAGCATCACTGAAGAGAGTGTCTGACTCTGATCCTTGATCTGCGGGCAGGTGGGATTGAGCACTTAGCTGGAAGTGAACTGGAGTGAATTACATACTACACACATCCTATCAAGATCTCTGGATCTTTTTGCATTTCAATATTGCTTTGTGTCAACCTTCGAACATCAAACACATGATGAAGTATACCATCACAGAAACTAATGTCTAATGTCTCTTTTTCAGTCAAAAAGAAATTATGTTTTTTGAGGAAAACATTCCAGATTTTTTTTCCATATAGTGGACTTTAGTGAACGGTTCGCAGTTTCGACGCAGCTTCAAAGGGCTCTAAACGATTCCAACCGAGGCATAAGTGTCTTATCTAGCGAAACGATTGTCATTTTCACAGAAAAAACATTTACTTTTAAACCATAACTTCTCATCTTGCATTAGCTATGTTACGCACCAGCGCCACCTTACCTATTACATAATCATGTCAAAAGGTCACGCCTTCCATAGTATGTGAAACGCACACTTGCGATTAATTTTAAACAATAAACTGACACAAAGACATTAATTAGTGTCATTCTACATACAACAATGTCGGAACGGTCCTCTTTCTCTATACTTGTAAACACTGGAGCAGTAGTTTCGCATACGTCATGCACATAACAAGGCTAGTGCAAGAAAATAAGTTGTGGTTAAAAGTATTTATTTTTTATTTTTCTTGGCAAAATGACGATTCAATTTGCTAGATAAGACCCTTATGCCTCGGATGGGATTGTTTAGATCCCTTTGAAGCTGCCTTAAAACTGAAAACTGCTGAGGTCCACTTAAGTATATGGAGAAAAATCCTGGAATTTCTTTTTGACTAAAGAAAAAAGACATAAACATTTTGGATGACATGGGGGTGAGTACATTATTAGGATTTTTATGAAAGTAGAATATTCCTTTAAGAAGCTATTTCTGCCTGATCATTTCAAAAATATGACTTGGTTTCATTTGTGATTGTGAGTTGTTGTTTTTTTCAGGTTGGGTCAGGCATATTTAATATTAACTTCAACAGGGTTTTTGGTTTTAATCTTGTAGATGTATTAACTTTCTCTGCCTCTGAAATAAATCAGTTTTCTACTGATTATATTAAAAAATAATGAAAAAATACAAATGAAAAAAGCTAGCTATTTTCAATCCAATCTAACGCCAATAAAATCAGCTCCTGTCCTGCATTACTGTTTTTCCCCAAGACTGTCTTGGTTCCCTGGAAATCATATTGGTACAGTCAATATTGTTTGCAAATCCATTTCATGTTGTCTTTAAATGAACTACACTCTAAATGTTGGGTTATTTTCAACCCAGCGTTGAGTCATAAAGGTACAAACGCAACCTGTTGGTATAAATTAATCCAGAGAATTTTATTTTTGACCCAAATAACGGGTTAAAACAACTTCACATTAGGGGTGTAAGAAAATATTCAATCCATGATGTAAGTGTTATGATATTTTGTTTGGCAAAGATGTCTTAAAAAAAATCTATGGGGTGGTTTCCCAGCTAGAGATTAGCTTAAGACAGGACTAGGCCTTAGTTTAATTAGGAAATATAGCTAGTTTTAACAAACATGCCTTACTAAAAACATTACTTGTGTGCATTTTGTACTCAAATAGAGGCTCGCCACAATTATTTTTGCTAAGGTGGTTTTGCATATTGCGGTGTGCTCTCAATGACAGCTTTCCTAAAATTTGATCCTATTATATTCCTAAAGCCCGGGATACACTGCACGATAATTGGCTGTCCCAGACAAAAGATTGCCATCGTGAAACAATCGTCGCGATTTCTGTGATCGTGGCTCTTCATCGGTGGTCCTATGTCGTACATTGAGAGAGGTTCAAGGACGGCCGTTTTCCTGGTCTTGCGTCCAAAGATAGCCTACGATAGTTTTCTGACAGTGTCAGAAATTCAGCATGATCAACGGACAGTTTGTTTGCTGCTACGACCTGCGCGCCGGTATTTGTTTACCGCGAGCGCATGCTGGTGACGTTGCGCAACGTGTGACGCTGCCGCCGAAGCTTCCGTGTCATCATCGTACAGTCTAAATGCCTCTCGTACCCGAGTTTAAACGAGCAATGTCGCATAGTGTGATAAGGTAATGATCTTATAGGAGGGCAAAAATCGTGCAGTGTATTCTGGGCTTAAAAGAGGAAATCTCAGAATATACCATCTCGCTGTACAGTATTGCAATGTATTGCAACATTTTGCATCGCAACATTCTTGCCGATACACAGCCTTACTCAGCATAGGTGAAATTACAACCCAGTGGGTTGGGTTCATCCCTTTTTGACCCAACGCTGGGTTGAAGTGATCCCAGCATTCTTCGTAGTGTGGGATTAAAATGTCAACGTATCATATTATTACTATTGTAATTAATAATACCTGCACTACTAATACTAATTAATTGTAATATTAAAAAATACGTTTCACACCCCCCTTAAGTAGCAATGTGAATTAGATTCTGCCCCTGCAGTTGTAAAAAAAAAATTCAGACATGACTATGAAAGCACAGCTGGACGGTGTCACTTCTCTTAGATCAATAGAGCAGGGATTGTCCTGGAAATGAATGGGCTTGTACCTGTCAGCTCGGTCCCTGTGGGTCATCTGCTCCATTACCAGCAGTGACTCTGGACCACAACTTTTCAGTACAAAGATATGGGCTTGTCGAGGTGAAAAAGAGTCTACTCTTGACTTTTAGCAGTTCCTCTTTTAAAATCAAAGATTAAGCAAGGCTAGTCAGTTTCATGCAAAATTACAAAAGTCCTAACTCTCATCATTTTAGTGCGTATTAAAGGGGACAGAGAATGAAAAACCATTTTTACCTTGTCTTTGTTGAATAATGGTAGTCTACCTGTATTCGCAAACATACAAAAAGTGCTAGACATGCTAAACATCTCAGTCTTATAGAAATTCCTCTTTTAGAAATGTCAGCCAGAAAACAGCCCAATCTGAAAAACTGATGCTTATGACATCACAGGCATCTCACTGCCCCTCAACTTTGAAAATAATTGGCTACATTTCTTGAGTGGCAGCAAAGTCAGCCAATCAGTAATGAGATTGCAAGTTGAACCAGTAGGGGGAGCCAAATAGGTGCAAAACCACTTGTTTAAAATCCCCCACCCTAGAGCTATCTGAGAGAGGTTTGTAGGGAGCTTCTAAGGCATTACAGACCCAAACAAAAAACTTTTTGTCTACGTCACATCACAGAACAAGGATAAATACCCCGTTCAATCATTCTATGTCACCTTTAATATAAGCATCAGTTATATTTGTTTTTACTAAGTAATACTCATATCTGTTACTGCTACATTTTTTTTTTACTTTATCTATTTTTTTATTCTCACAGTTCTTTCTTTAAGACCAACGATGACAACACGCCCATCAAACGCTGTCCAAAATGTAAAGTGTACATCGAGAGAGATGAGGGATGTGCCCAGATGATGTGTAAAAACTGCAAGCACGCTTTCTGCTGGTACTGCTTGGAGTCTCTGGATGTAAGTTCTCACATCATCATAGTGCAAAATATCTCCGCTAACGTCATTTATTCACCCTTATGTTGTTATTTTCTTTCTTCTATGAAACGCAGAATGAGATGGTAGGCAGAATCTCCGAGCAGCTGTTTTTGTATGCAAAGTGGGGAGCGATTTATAATGACAATTTTTTATATTGTGCTCTATATTCCAAGTCTTGTGATAGCTCTGTGCAAGAAACAAACAAATTTTTGAGTTAATGTATGCACTAAAAATCTTTTCCCCTAAACATTTTACTTCACATGAATTCACACAAACCTTTCGTCTGTATCATGTGTTTTTTTCTGACTTGGAATGTAGCACAAAGAATGTATAAACTACTGTTATGATACCTCCATGGTGATTTTTTTAAGAGTCCATCCAAACATCCCTTTTCACATTTCCTTTTGTGTTTTCCCAACGAAAGAAAACAATACAGGGTGAAAAAATAAGCACATTTTCATTCTTTAGAGCACTATTAGAGCACTTAGAGCATGCCACACTATCCTACTGTATTTTAAGTGGTCATGTGTCTGTCATTGAGGCGACACGTTTGGCCGTGAATGCAACAGTGTCCTTCACTCCGCTCTTCTGAACACCCACAGTGATAATGAGAGCTTTCTCCTAATACTGTGTTTCTAACAGGATGACTTCCTCCTGATTCATTATGACAAAGGACCCTGCCGGAACAAATTAGGCCACTCGCGAGCCTCCGTGATCTGGCACAGAACACAGGTGGGTGCACGTTTTTTCCTCTGATGTTTTGCTGTGAATCCAGCATGCGTCCATGCACATGCACATACACGTGAATCCATTCAGAAACTAGCGTCTATTCAGCAAGGTGGTTGTGTGCTTCAAAGATTACGCTTACTATGCGTTTCAAAAAGGACGGGTGATCTTTGGATTGAGCCGTTGGTGGCAATTCGTAGTCTTACTGTTAGATGCTTCTAAAACTCCCTGATTGCACCTTTAAGTTAGGGATTATGAATCAAACGTATTTATATTGTAAATTAGATTAATAAAGAAGTTATTCTTTATGCCTTACTGTGGGTTCACACCAGCCGCGGAAGAGGCGGCAAAAACGCGCTATTCGCGCGTAGTTGGACGCTTGAACATTTGAGTTCACTCGCTTCATTCTCGCGTGAAAGCCGTGGGTGAAATTCTAGTCATTCGAGAAATTCACGCGGAAATCCGAGTCATGGGAGGGGCTTCTGCGACTCCGCGGAGACTACACCACTCCGCTCGCTTCCTGTAATCACGTCACTACTACAGCAAGCTCCTGATTGGTTAACGCGGCGCGGAATTCCGCCAAAGTTCAGATTTTTGAACTCGCGCGTTTCCCGCGACAACGCTCAATTCGTGGCTCAACTCAATGCGGCTACCGCATGTACCGCGCCGCAGGATGCCTAATCGCGTGTTTGCATTGACTTAACATGTAAATCATCCGCGCTTGCCGCCTCTTCCGCGGCTGGTGTGAATGCACAGTTAGAAGATCCACCACACACAAATACACACATTGCTTATGTCTATAGGACATTCTGTGCGGACATAGTTTCAGTACTGTATAAGGCTCATTAGACATACTGTTCATTATGTATTTCCTATTACCCAATTTTTCTACGGCTCATAAGATGAGCAAAAGCTATGTGCAATAAAGTCTCCAAAGGATGTCATTAGGAGGAATCTACAGTATGAAGAAAATGGATTTTGAAGATTTTGAACATTGCTGATCATTTCCTTGTTGGGCCACATTGCACTTAATTTCATAAGAATATGCCTTAAAGATGCAATGTGACAGAAATGCAATATGCAATATAATATACATAAATATATTATCAGTGGTGTATAAACACCCTACAAAATGACCTGGATTGTTTTTATTACCTTAGAATGAGCTGTTTTTATCTACATACACTGTGGGTCCCCTTATATGGAAACCGTTGGTTGCAGTCATAGACCGTAAAAAAATATGGACGTAGTGTCCGTGACGTCACCCATTGGCTTGTGAAGATCGTTTTTGAAGCTTAAAGTAGGCGTTGCCTGCCGTCGCCATCTTGGCCACGCGTCACCGCGAATCACTCGCGGAAAACCGAAAATGGGTAAAGAGGCGGGACATGGTTGAAGCTGAGGTGAAACCACGCCCGCCTATCGCGAGCCTAGTGACAGCAGTGGCTGTTCAACCGTCACTCAAGCGGCCACGCCCTTAATTATGCAGAAATTTAAGGCTTAATATAATTTAAACGGATGAGTTACAAAAAATTCACCCCCCTCACAGTTGTCATGAAAGGCAAAATTAGCTATATAGGCCAAAAACACTTTTTGTACCAGGCTGTAAACATATTCTTTTCTACTGTAAAGTTGGGCATTTTTAACATGGGAGTCTATGGGAATTGACTCCCTCTTGGAGCCAGCCTCAAGCGGCCAGTCGGTGAATTGCAGTTTAAGTCACTTCCATATTGGCTTCATGAGAGAGATCGGAAGGTTGCCCTTCGGTTGCAGTTCACAGTCTAAGCACTAGATGTTGCTAAAAGTCCCACATTGCACCCAGTGTCGGCTCTTGACTGCTCATCCGAGGGGCGCTAATTCAAAATAAGTGTTCAGAGTTTTGTGTGTGGTTCAAAATACATACAAGACACTCCTTTAATAGTAAAGTCTGATTACGCATGAGATTATGCGAGTATCTGGCAAACGCGAGTGTCTCTTTTATCATTAACCCTTTAGATGCATCTGCAGCAGGCACGTAATGCACACAGGATCTCTCGATGCGCAGAACACATATTTTGAAAAAAGGAACCACGCACATGACGGGCTAAATACATTTTGTTATGAACTTCGCATCGAGCCCCCTCAAAAAAGAAGTCACCGGGGATCCACCTATTGCACCTTTAAACCATACCATACAATAGTTACTTTAAAAACTGAATGGATGAGAGGCATTTGAATCAGCCAATAATCCGTCAAACACATCAGAACTGTGTGATTATTTTGAAGAGACAATGACAACAGAATCGCATTATGTACGCTCTGCACACTTATAATAATGTATTCTTTATAATACGGTTTTGTATTCGTTTGCCTTGATATTTTTTGAAATATCACTATGATATTAAAATATGATAAAGCAGTGCAAATCGCAATTATTGCAAATATTATGTGCTATTATGTGCTTTATTATGAAAAAAAGTACTGAAAAAAAATCTTTTTTAAGCGCTGACATCATTATATGCTGAACATAATGTTGAAAAGGTGAGCTGGCCCTGAAACTATGAAGAGATCTGCACAAAGACATCTGTTGCTCAGCAGGGAAGAGTGAGTCGCATTAGGCGTCATAAAAGCACGGCAGCTCTGCGCCAGCCCTCAGAGTTTGAATTTTACAAAGCCTCAGTTTGTATACCATCAGAATTTGATTCTTTATAAATTAGTAAAGATGAAGCTACTGGGCTGAGCCGCACCTGGTTCTAAGCCTTGAGCTGTTTTTTCATTTCACTGCTCTCCTCTTCATGCCATTTGCTTATCGTGTGGTTTTTCAGACTGCAAAAGAATTTACATAGACAAAGTAAATGAAGAGTGTGTGCAAATGGGTCCCTTGATGAATTGCTGTAATTGTCCTTATAAAAATTCTGGGAAGTTTTTTTATAGAAATAGAGGCCAGTCGTATGTTTTTGAAGTTGTTCAATATGAAGATAAGTTTCGTACTGTGTCTTAGAGTGATGTGAAGCAAGCATAATTTTAGGACCATGATTACATGTTTAAGAATACATCTTTTCCAGTAATAAATTATAAAGATCTGACGCCCCTATGTGGTGAATTATGGTGCTGCATTTGGATAAACACCGTCAGAAAAAAGGTACAGAATTGTACCTTTTCTGTCACTGGGGTGGTACCCTCAAAGATTTATGTTTGTACCTTAATGAGTATACAATATTGAAATGTTGTACTTTTCGGGGTACATATTACACCCTAAGGACTTATTGTGTACTTGTAATAACCCATTTTGTACCAAGTTACATTTAAGGGGACAAAACATTTAACTTTGCCTTTAAAGGCACACAATAGGTCTTTGAGGTACAGTAATGTCCCCCTATAAGGGTACAAAACATAACCTTAGGGTAGCACCTCAGCGACAGAAAATGTACAGTTTTGTACATATTTTTCTGATCAGATCATCATACAGCTTGTTGTTATTAGTTTAAAGGTGGGGTGCATGATCTCTGAAGCCAATGTTTACATTTGAAATCACTTAAACAAACACGACCCTACCCCAGTAGAATCTGGACCTTTCTTTTGACAGACCCGCCCCACACATACACAACCCAGGCAACGATGTGGTTAGTGGACCTGCCCCTTACTGCTGATTGGCTACAAGTGTGTTTTGGTACTTGGCCAGACTCCCAAAGTGTTTTTTAAAAATCATTCACCCTGCCTTTAAGTAAATACTGCTAAAAAGCGTTATGACTATATGAACTGAATTGGTCACCATGGTTTCATGGTCTAAACAGCATTGACTGCATATCGGTAGACCACCAGTCTCATGTACTTTCTGTTACATCTGTTATATTGACTTTATTGTTTTTTCCGCAGGTCGTTGGAATCTTTGCCGGTTTCGGCCTACTCTTACTGGTAGCCTCGCCATTTCTGCTGCTGGCCACACCTTTCATTTTGTGCTGCAAGTGCAAATGCAGTAAAGGTGACGATGACCCTCTTCCCACCTAACAGCTCGTCCCGAAGAGTCGCTGTGTGAGGAATTCCGGTCATCTCCTTTAATTGTTTTTCTTTTCTTCCTCCGCCTTTGAGCTCTTCATCAACCGGTGGGACTTGTAACGTGAGCAACTCATGCCACGGTTACACGGCAGCATAGCTGGCTGAGTAGGCTACATCCTGGCAGGCTCGACGAGTCCAAAGGAGACCTCATAAGCCACTTGCTTAGGTGGAGGATTTGAGAGGAAGAGTAACCTCTCCGCAGTACCGCAGGAGACAGCATGGTGATTGTATGGGGCGCTTTTATTTTTGTATGTGGTGGATGTTTCGCATATGTGGCTGTCCTGAAGGGTTCTGTTTTAACACAAACATTTTTCAATATGTTAGTCGGTGTGCAAAGTAGCAGTCACATGGTTATTTCTTTATCACTAGTATTACACAGAGATGGGGCTTGTTTGTCAGTTTAAATGTGAGCATATATCATTTCTTTGTCTCAAATGTACAGAAACATTGCAGTTTTAACATTAAGTCTGTTAATCTAAACCCACAGAAAAATGAAATTCCTATTCCAAAACCTAGTGAGCTGTCTTGCTTTCTCTGCCTATAAAGGCAAACTTGGAACAAGTGACCAATTTGAAACGCAACTTTGTACGTCTAACAATTAATTTGAGAACATTAGCATGTAACTAAGTTAAAAGCATTTAAGCTAATAACCATTAAAATAAAATACAGACAATTTTTTTTTTTTTAACTGGAGTACTTCCATTAAAACTCATTTAGTATTGAATATGTATCTATAGTCTATTGTGGATTTTTGCTGTCACTGAGCTTGTTGAAGTGCATTTTGGGATTGCTTTTCTTGCAAGGGGTGCATGCTACTGTATGATGCCTTTAAAATTTGGCCAAAACAAGGTATCTTAATACATTTGCATACACTTTTGAACAGCCTTCTCTCCAGCAATGCACCTTTCATGCCTTACAGTGTTTCCATAGGCAGCTCAAGAGGTTTGGGAACGGAGGATTATAAGCATTATGATTTAAGGGCTGTTACACCTAAGATTGCAAGTAGCTAAATGTAAACGGTCCAAATACTGAAACCAAATTATTAAAATGTATTATAGTTAAGAGCCTTTTAACCTAAACTGCATATATGCTTTGTAAACAGACTTAATTTCGGTCTCTACAGATCTTTTTTGGATATGTCAAGATGAGCTGCAGAAAAGCGCAATTAAATTTTGGAGATTATATGGCTATTGAGCTATATTTTTTGTCAGATGGTTTAAAACTTGTATACAGTTTGTATCACTTGCAACATTTTCAGTTTTGGAACAGTCTCTAATTCTAACAGGGATTATACACTGATTCAAGCTTTACAGGTCTAGCACTGTATCTATGCAAGTTTATACAAATTGTAGATAAAAAATGTGGCTTTTGCTGTCTTGAATTGAATGGTTGCCAGTTTATGTATACAGTGGTTTTGTAGCTAAAGGAGAGCTATATCAATATATGTTTAAAACAGTTGAGCATTTCTGAAAACATTGAAAATAATTTCTTGCTTTAAATATACCTTAGAGATAAACTATTTCAATGTTATCATCTTGCCTGCAGCACATGGCTCATCTTTAAAAGCTATTGTGCCATCATATGTTTCATAAATACAGGAACGGAGCACCAGCCATATTTGTAGCTGGACAATATGTAGCTCATCTCCTCAAAATCCTTTGTGAGATTTTCTCATCTACCATTTGCAAAGTATGTTTTGAAATGTGGGAATGCCATATTGGAGGCTGTTGGTGAAGGGGTTGTCTTTTTACATTACATTTATACATTTTTCGCTAGCCCTACATTCTACTTCTTATTCTCAGTATATTTAGGGCCCAAGCACGGGGGCCTTAACATGCTCGAAAAGTCTTGAAACTTGGCACAAATGCTGGAGTTGTCGCCATTCGGACCGGGTAAAGGCTGGCACACGGGCATGGCAGGAGGGCTCTAGCACCTCCTGTAATGCAAAAAAATTTGGTGCACAGATCGGGTGTACATGTATGTAAAACTTGTACGTGCATAGATTTTATAATCCCAAACACCTTTTGCACTGACACCCAACAGGAAGTCATCCATTTTGGATTGTTTGAAAAGTGCATACGTTGAAATTTTAGAAGACTCCTCCTAGGGGATTCATGCGATTGACACCAAATTTGGTGAACATGATGCCAAGACATTGGAGATGAATTGCGAAGGGATTTTTGATATCTCAAACGCTGTTGCCATGGTGAGGCGACAAATTTATGGCGACATCAGAGAAACAGGAAGTGTCTTATATCTAAGGCATACATTGTCTGATTGGGATCAAAATATAGGGTGTATGTTTGGCCACAGATTCTGATCACAGTGATGTGCCTACTGTAAATCCTGGGCATAACGCCACCAACTGGCGCCAGGAAGTGTGTAAGTCACAAAAGTGGATTTTACAGTAGCATGCAATAGACATTTCAATACTCCTTTTAGGGGATTCATTCAATTGACACCTAATTTGGAGAACATGATGCCAAGACATAGGAGATGTTTAATTGCGAACAGATTTTTGATATCTCGAACGATGTCACCGTGGCGAGGCAATACATTTATGTCGAAATCAGGGAAACAGGAAGTGTCTCATATCTACTGCATACATTAAGTGTTTGGTTATGGGATCTGATCATATTGATGCAGATATTGTAAGTCACAGGCATAGCGCCACCAACTGGCAACAGGAAGTGTGTCTTGTAAACAGACTTTACAATTGTCTGCATATTTTTACCCAATTGAATCCAGACATGATCATAAAAATGTAGAGACGTGGCTGATGTAAAATTGTTGAATTGTTTTTGTGCTATCTTTAATGGTGTTGTCATGGCAACCTATCAAACTTTAATATTACATTCAGGTGTATTTATAGCTCTGAGCATTAAAATTTGGCACAGACGTCAAAGTTGTTGGCCGGTAGGCGTGGGCAAAACTTAGGGGTGGAAAAAGAGTTCTGTAGTGCCCACTTTTGAGAAAAGTGGTGGTGTTCGTTTTGCTTACAGTCCCCAAACTGGTCAGTAACAACATTCAAATGGTCCACTGATATTTACTTACTTAATTGCATGTGCCCACCATGCATTGTTTTCTGGGAACCACCATGTAGCGATGGCAACATTGTGCGAGGGCCCATCATCGCTGCTTGCAGCTATATTTACAAGTTATTTTTTATGTTAATGACATCCTTTCTTTTGTAGCAACTTGCATTTTCACGTTTTAGCCTTAAATTTTAGAGTACCTCAGTGGTCTTCTCTTCTGTAGCTTAAGGTTTGGTTCATTTTTATGTTTGTTTTTATTTGTTTTGCTTACCCAGATCCTTCTAGAATAATCATTTTGACACTTTACAACTTTTGTGATGTTATATATACCATTAATGCATACATAAATAATTAACACAATTGGCCAAAGTATGGACTAAACTAATCATTAGCTATACATTTTATTTACAACAACTTTATTAATCTTTTTTCTCACTAAAGTAGATCTTTTAACATCATAATAATGGTTATTCTCAGTCTCTATAAAATTATGTTAAGAAAACTGACTTATAATTAAAAGTAAATGTTTGAAACCTTTAGCTGCAGTACATCATTCTCTAATTTGAAACCATAGCAAAAATATGCTAAATTAAAGCAAAGCACAGCATATATGTCACTTATAAATAGCACACAAGTTCCTCTGTTGAGTGAAATCTAATTGTTGTTGTTTTTTAGCAACATATGGCTATTTCTGTGCAAAAAACTATTGTAATGCATACACATACATGTATATATTGATAGTGCCAAGCAGATTTTTACGACATTTGTAGAGAAAACACTTTTTGGGTAAATATGTACTGATGCGAGATTTTGATGTATGGGCTATAAAATCTCATTTATAGGGTATGTACATTTGGTTTCAGTATCCATTTGATGTTTTTATGTTTATGTAATATATGTTGTTTAATATAATTGTTTTCCTTCAGGGTTATTGAAATAGCACTTTGGCTTTTTATTTAGTTGGTGCTTATTTTGTTTCTTCTTTTTGGGTAGCATAGAAAATGTAATTTGTTCCTGCAACATATTAGAAAATATTGTGACTAGGAAATACATCTTAAAATACAGTATAGATTTTACAAACAGCCAAATACTGTATTGTTCTTGTTTGTAAGAATTTGCCTGTTGCACAAAACTTAGCTTTGTCAGTTTGTTTTTATTAACACATTAAACTATGTATGTGTCTGTCCAACAAACAATTTGCTTTCTTTTTCCATATGGTGGACCCTTTGTATTAATGTTTCTGGTTTTTAGCTATATTATAAAATAAGCTATATTTTTAGCCATATAACCAGCTGTAAAACATGAAAATTATTTTTGCCAATTTTAGTATGTAATTTAGGGACCTTGTCAGTGCACCTTATCAAAATGAGTTTGCCTTTCAAATCTTCTTTATATGACCTTTAAATGTGTTTGTTTTTGATACATTATAAATAAATGTGTGTTTTCTGTAAATTGGCACCAGATCCCATTTGTACAGTTGCAATGTTGTAAAATTGCATGTGTGTGATGTCTTGAAATATAAAAAATACAACTACAAGAAATACAACATTACCTGTATTGTCTGTCCCCAATAAAATGCATACATATTCATGACATTTGTTTATATTTGCATTTCATTCAAATGTCAAGGAAACTGCTCAAAATACAACTGTTGGAAACTGTATCATTACAACACAACAATAATTTTCAATTTAGTAAATAAATTAGTTTTGGACAAATACACTTATAAGTAGGGCTAGAGAGATGTTTAGAGTATTTTAAAGTCTGGTAATAATTAGTTTCCTTGTTGTTGGTTGATTTGTGCATTTTAAAAGTGCCCGCAATGCAAGTATATTTAGGCATTTTTAATTTTATTTTTATATTTATTTATCATTTATAAGAAATTTTACTATAAATGATAATATCATTATAATTTAAAATAAAAAAAATATATATATTTGTATCATGCATATTTTAATATACGACACTGTATAATTAATGTTTTCATTTTTAAATACTGTTTAACTGATATTTAATGGTAAATTTTTTGTTACTACAAAAGTAACGTCAGAAATATTACATAATAAAAGACCAAACTTCCGGCTAATTCACATTTTCCCGGAAACAGAATCGTTGTTGGATTTTTCCCTCAGATTATTATCTAAAGGGGATCCACGCAAATGTGGACGGAAGTGTGAAAGCTACTGTACGGTGTAACCGCTCGCGTATTTTAACACTAAATAATCGACTTTTAGCATTTCTTGCCAGTTATTTCCACGTTAGTATTGATATTTGTATGTATGTTTTTTAAAGGCGTGGTTAATAACCGGAACAGCAACTAGCCGCGTATATTTGCAAATAACAGACGACAGATGTTGACAGCTGTCGCTTGGACATGGTGCTTTGACAAGTGATGTTACATCTCCAGTATGGAGTTTTTTATATTTTATTTATTCCTTTTTGCTCCATTATCTGTCCGTTGTGCGGTGACACCAGTATCTGTTGAAGAAGACCTGAGAAGTCAGGAAGAGGCGCCAGAATTTGGTGAGTTTGGAGTTAGTTTATTTTAAGGGAGAATAAAAGCTATTAATAAAGAGCATTTTAGGGTAAGTTCAAACATGCCGTGTTTTTAAAAGCAGCTGTGTGGGTGTTGTCTTTATCAGTGTAGTTTTTTGTTCCTTTTCCTGTTTTAGCAATGCCTGTGTTGTGTAAATGGTACATTTCCTCTTGTCATGGAAGTTCCTGCATGTGCAATTGAATTGAATATATGAAAGATCGTATTTTATCCATATGGCTTAAATGGTGTACATGAACAATATGTACACCATTAGATATGTGCAATGCCTTGTCTAAACCCCAAATGCAGAAGCAAAAATATGTGGATACTTGATTGGTTTTCAAAATGAACTATTCATGGATTTTGCATGAATAACGATATATATGCTTTTAATCACTCAGATACGCTCAGCTCCTTACTGTCAGACTTTGAGGTTCTTCCTGCATCAAGTCTGCATCTTCATTCGCTCAAAAAAAGGGACGTTGATCCCCAATCTCATGTGGACCGGCTGGTCAGCTTCACAGCACTCGAAAGGTAAAACTCACAAATCGACACGTCCTACTTGCTATTACACAGTAAAAAAGCTATAAATAAGAAAAATCAGTATTCAAATCGCCAAGATTGTGGGTAGAGCATATCAGATAATATCTGTGGTGAAACTCCATGCTGTGTTTTCTGACTCTAAGCTGTTTAATTTTTATCTGCATTTGTGTTAGTCTTCTCTGATCTGTACAACTTGTTATCAAAGTCGTTAAAATGTAGGGATTTTACGTTATAAACCTGTTAAACTACTTTATCACTCTCTCAGTGGTAGAGCATTGCGTTAGCAGCCCATAAGGTCATGGGTTCGAACCCATGTAACACATATAACGATAAACATGCATTCCTTGTAACGCACTGTAAGTCCCTTTGGATAAAAGTGTCTGCCAAATTCATAAATGTAAATGTTTTATACTGTATATTTTCCTCAAAGGCACTTCAAGTTGTACTTGACAACCAACACAGAACTCTTCACAGAGGACTTGAAGGCTGTATTTGTAGACAAGAATGGAAATGAGGACCAATATGAAGTTCAGTTACAGAATTACTTCAAAGGACATGTAGTAGGTAAGATATAAAACAATTATATTGGATATTTGTATGAGGCTGCTGGGTTAGATCTACATATTTTTGTCATGTGATTGTATGATATCCCATCAGGAGAGGAGCACTCGCGTGTGCAGGCACACATTGATGGAGATGAGTTTTCAGCCCATATTCTCACCAATGAGGCAGAGTATAATGTAGAGGTGAGTTGCTAACACATTTATATGTGATCTTTTTAATCTCCCCAGCCTTAAAGGACAAGCTTTTCATATCCCATTTGAATGTAGTGAGACTATATCATACTGTACTAACAAAACAAAAGCCAACCGTTGATTTATTTTACTTACCAATGGCAGAAAAGTAGAAAAAACATTATTTCATAAAAATTCAATACACAAAGTAATGAATCATCTTCTTGGGGACATATGTAAAAGTCCAATGTTTTGTTTTCATCTTAACAGTGTTCCTTTTCTCCTGTCTTGTTTCTGTTAGCCTTTGTGGCGATTCACAGAGACACCCGCTGATGGACGTTTGCTGGTGTACCGCTCAGAGGATATAAAGAACATCAGTCGACTGTCATCATCTAAAGTGTGTGGATATGTGAACACTAATGCCGAGGACATGTTGCCACTGGAGGCCAGAGGAGTTGGACATGATGAGGATGAGGAGGGTGTGTATTAGGGATGCTTAACGATTAATCGCGATTAATCATTAGCAGAATAAAAGTTTTTGTTTACATCATATGTGTGTGTGAACTGTGTATAATAACTTTGTATAAATAAATGTACACACATGCATGTATATGTTTTAGAAATGTTTACATGTGTATATACATTTGTATATTTATGTATAATTTATATTATATATAAATATAAATACTTAATATATACATTTTTTTTTCTAAAAATTATACATGAATGTGTTCATATTTATATATATACTTATTTATTATACACAGTTTACACACATATGTGATGTAAACAAAAACTTTTATTCTGCTAACGATTAATCGCAATTAATTGTTTAGCATCCCTAGTGTGTATGTTTATGTGCATGACACAGTCCTGGAAATTGAGCCTTTAATATCTTAAAAATAGTGTATCTCATCTGGTAGAGCATTGTATAAGCAATGCGAAGGTCATGGGTTTGAGTCACAGGGGGAACATACATGTGATAACGTGTGTAGTTTACATGTGCTTCAAGTCGCTTGGATTAAAGTGTATGTCAAATGAGTAAATGCAATGGAAATGCAAAAAGAACATGACATTTATAGTCTTTACCAAAAAAAAAAAACTATTGAATCACATTCATTCATTTGTGAAAAATTACACTTTTATGCTATGGAAGTGGGGAAAATATGATTTGCCAGTAATATTAAGTCAAATACTTAAAAAAATACTTACAGAATACTTAACATTTCGATCGTATTGATTAGGGGTGTCACGATTCTCCAAATCCTCAATTCGATTACATTTTCGATTCTAGGGTCATGATTCGATTCTCAATTTTTACATTTTTTTTGAAAGACAAAAAATGATATGCCATTATTTTTTATTATTATTATTATTATTATAGTTTCAAATTAACATGCACATTGCATGCTTTTTCTTGCATGGGGGTTTGTGGGCTTCACTTTACGCGAGAGAGCTTGTAGAGAGAGGATTCCTTCTTGCATGCACATGGACTTAATGCACGCGTTTTGGACTCCTAGCATCTGAAATAAAACCAGTGCGTAATAAGCAGCTGCGCTTCTCTCTGTCTCACGTGCACGGCACACGCTCTCGCATCTGTCCGAAGTCTAAACATAGACTAAAGTAGTAATCTTTACATATTTGTTCAGTTTTATGAGTTTCATGCGAGCTGAGGCAAACTATCCCTTTTTTTTATAAATATAACCCGCTACATTTGGCGGCTCTCTCGCGCACGTGCAGAGAGCTTGGCTCTGCCCAAAGTCAGATCACTAGGTAGTAATCCTGTTTATGATATGCATTTCAAGGAGTTGTAGCAATACATCCAACGTTTTTAAAATATGAATCACGTTCCGCTGGACCGATGTTTTTAAAGGCACTTTTGAGAGGTTTATTTTCCCCTGCTTGGCAAGCCGACGGGACGTGACATGGGGGCGTGGCAGAATCAACGATTTCATTTTTTAATTCAAAGTTCGAGGTTGTGACTTAATTTCGATCGGTTTCTATTTAAAATCTAAATTGTGACACCCTTAGTATTGATAGGGTTGGTGACGTGGTGTAGTACGATCTGTGATCTGATCATCAGGAGAAAATTATGCAAGTGAATCAAAGTATTTTTTCACTTGGATGCAAAAATACCTTGTGCACATGCGCAGAAGAATTGTGCTTAAGTTCACGTACGTATTATATTTATTTACCGCTTATTAACGTGTAACAAGATTCTCATCACAGAAACATGCAATAAGAAACGCATAATCATTAAAGTCGCAATGAAATTAAAATGAAAATCTGTCATTTGTTTTAGAATACAAATGACTTCTTCCTGATCCATTTTTCAAACTTTAACAGTAGCTAGAGCATAAATAATACCTGTAAAATCATAAAGCTCAAAGTTCACTGCCAGGCGATATATTTTGTTTACCAGAATTCCCCTTTCAAAGCCTACATCGAACGGCCGGTTTGGACTACAACTTCCTGTTTGAATGTTGTCAATATAAGAGTTTTTGACTAAACTCTGCCCACAGGAATATGTCAGTCGCCAGCTAAGCTCAAATGGCTCTGCTAAGCTAAGCTGCTGTTGAATCACAACACACTAAACAAACTACTCAATCAGAACTCATTACGTATTTCTGAAGGAGGAAGAACAAGAACAAAGATGACATCAGTCTTTTTTTAGGACAGTGAAAGCTCCGGTGTAGAGCTAAGTAAATTGTGTGAGAAATTCCTCGTTTTTTATACGTGAAACATGAACACATGTTATTTTCCACACTGTTAACACAATCAAAGCTATAAAAACACAGAAAGAATGGGACCTTTAATCAAAAATGCCTCCAATCCTCGATATGATCTCTCTTCCGGTCATATGGTATGGCAGGTGGGCGTGGTCCAGGAAAAGATTAGGAAAAGTTAAGATTGTCTTATTTTCCCCATCGTAGCGTATATCCAAGTGAAATGGCTTCTGAAATGATAAAGGTAGGGCTGGACTTAAATTTGTCCACACAAGATTTAATCAAATCCAATGGATGAAATCAGGTTCTGTACCCCAGTAGAAAAAATCCTACGTTATTATTTACTGAATGTTTTGTTTTACTCCTACATGTCACAGTATAATGATATTCAGTTACAGAAAATATGTTGCAAGTGTTATGTTGTGGTATCAAACTCTTTTGTTTCACCCGAACAGACAGTAGATAACTTTTATCACATGCTCATGACGAGAGAATAATCATTAATGCATCAGTGTGTAGGAGTTTAACTGACAAAGGCTATCCATTCAAGTGTGTTGTCGCCCAGCTATGACCTCCTGCCCTAAATAAGAATTGATACTTGTCTAGAAACAAACTACAGCTAGTAACCATGGTTAGTAATTAAGTTGACTAATAACACATTTCTTTATCCTCTTATTTAAATAGCAAAGACATACAATCTTCTATTGTATTGTAGGCAACTTCATGGCTCTATTGAAGGATGTAGAAGCTATGGATTTTTTACGTGTATGGACCAGAGAATTTGTTTTGTTTCATAGCTTGTCAATTAATTTTTTTTATCTCCTGGTTTTGCGTTCAGAGCCACATGAGAGAGAGAAGAGATCTTCATCTAACCACGGCAAGAAAAACACCTGCACTTTGCTGTTAGTGGCGGACTATCGTTTCTTTAAGCACATGGGCCGTGGAGAGGAGAGCACTACAATAAACTACCTGGTGAGCACGGCAACATTCAGGAACACATGATGACGTGCACAGTGTATTCAATTTTGTCTGCGTTTTGTTTATTTCAGATTGAGCTGATAGACAGAGTGGATGATATTTACAGAAACACTTCCTGGGATGATGAGTTTATAGGCTACGGTGTGCAGATTCACCAGGTGAACCCTTCAATAATGGCTTTCATTGCAAATATGCAAACATTTTCGATATGTACTCAAAATCTTGGTCAGGTCACAGATCTTTTCAAACTGCGTGACTATCTGGGGTAGCGTTCAGTCGCTGCTGTTTCATGCCAAAATATCTCATGGGTGTCGCGACTCGTCTGCAATTCTCTCAGATCACATCTTTGATAATTCACACTGTGTTATTGTCACTCGCGTGCACAAGCATCAATTTGATTCGTGATTTATGGCATTTGTCTGCGATTTCTCAAACCTGCCGGTGAGTCAAAATCAGGGCTAAAATCGTGCAGTCTAAACTCTGCATTAGTTGTCATTCTTTATTTGTGGCAGCCCATGGTGGTATGCACAGCATTTTGACCAGACACATGAAGTATAGGCTTTGCACAAGGCTCCGAATCCTAAAATGACCGACCTGACCGCATGTTAGTTTACCTATCCCCCTTTGCGGATGTGCCGCAACAAATAAACTGTATGTTTGTGGCAAACACTGGTTTGGTATGTTAAAGTCAACTCGCATGCAAAGAGCTTAAAGACGGGTGCATGATTTTTGAAAAACACTTTGGAAAAGTGAGTTGGGTCGACTGCCAAAACACACTTGTAGCCAGTCAGCAGTAAGGGGCGTGTCTACTAACCGACATCGTTGCCTGGGTTGTGTATGTGTATATCAAAAGAAGATCCAGATTCTATTGGGGTAGGGGCTTGTTTCCTTAGGTGATTTCAAATGTCAACATTGGCTTTCAGAGATCATGCACCCTGCCTATAATGTTAGTTTAATCAGGCGACAAAAGTTTCCTGGCTTGTCACAAACCCAATTTTTTTTTATAACTTTCCCAAAGTGAAAGAATAACCTGATTTCCATCTGGAGAGATTCCACCATTTTTTTTTACCATATTTTTGTGTTGTATTTTTATTTTAGTCGCTTGTCAGAATATAATTGCTTAATTCTACTTTTAGAAGTGAGCGTTATTTTTTATTAAAAAAAAATTATAAATATGAAATTCTTCCCCCACAGATTCTAATAAACAAGGAGCCCACAACCGTGGTACCAGGAGGGATTCACTACAACATGAAGGGCAGCCCATTAGGAAGAAAGGATGGTGTGTGGGATGTGAAGAAACTTTTAGAAGTAAGTGCCAGACATTTTTTACCATCCAATCCCTTGCGGATCAATCATTTCTTCTGTTGAAAATCAGTTTCACTCGTGTCACATTATGGAAGTAGTTTTTTGAAAATGCTGTTTCACGATGACTTTTAAAGTGCCAGTATGTACAGTACTCTCACTTTGTCATCTCTCTATCCTGTGGCATCTCTGTTCCCTATAGCAATTCAGTTATGACATCGCAGACAATGCCTCTGCCGTCTGCCTCGCTCATCTTTTCACATATCAGGACTTTGATGATGGCACTCTGGGTCTTGCGTATGTGGCTCCTTCCAAACCAAATGGATTAGGTGGACTCTGCCCTAAACGTAAGGCTGTGATCAACTTGAAATCGACAGAATACTCTCTCTTTTTTTTTTAAACAGAGCTTGACCTTGCATATCAATTTCATCCTACAGCCTATAAGCCATCACACTCCCATAAAGGGAAGGATTATTACCTGAACACTGGCCTAACTAGCACTATGAATTATGGGAAAACTATTCTGACCAAGGTTTTTACAAACAGCACTTCACCTGTTTCTGTATACCAGAGCTTGAAATATATGCTAGATGTTAATTATTAACTGGCGAGACAGTGATGTATTGTTTCTGATCTCCAGGAAGCAGATCTTGTGACCACCCATGAGCTTGGTCACAACTTCGGAGCAGAACATGATCCAGACAACATACTTGATTGTGCTCCAAGCGATGACAAGGGTGGAAAGTATGTCATGTACCCCATTGCAGTCAGTGGAGATCATGACAACAACAAGGTATTGCCCATCATGGAATAACTTTATTTCCTTTATCATGCGGGAATTTTGATTGCCTTTTATTGGCCTGGTATGTTTTAAACAACACTCTATTTATTCAACTTCAGCATTTACCAGTCCCCACCCTTTGTACACCATGGTAATATCTCCAGGTTAGTGCTCAACGATACAGGTTTTTAATGCCAATATTGAGAAAGCAGTGGGGCTGATACGAGGTCGATATACCATACATACAGAAAATTGTTGAAACTAATAATAAACTAATAATGTTGTGCATCAGAAGTACTTCAGAAATATTCCTGAGATATTTGTACATATGAAAATAAGCTATGACACTTTTGTCAAAGTTTTTTCTTATGAAACAAAGAGCTAATGCGCTAAATGGCAAGTAAACCGAAAAATTGATGGTCGGATGCCGATAGCTAGAAAATTATGTTGACCGCAACTCAAATTGGCTTTTCAGGAGAGTTACACGATTTCTGTTCTAAATGAATTGATTGTTTTTGTTTAGCAGAAGGCAAATTGCACAAATAATCACTTAGGTTTACATTACATAAAGAGACCCAAGCTATCAAAGTATCAATGAGATTTACAGTGGGCAATTTTGGGGAAGTAAAAAAATATATAGTCTGTTTTTTACCTGACATTTACCTGATGGAAATTGTGTCACGCGCACTGTATGCAGACCCTCGTGTACGCATAAAAATGGACCATACTTCGTCCTTAATTAAACACCCAGAAGACTTAAGCAGCCACGATTTTCCAAATAGGCTTTATGCCCAGCTGCACTACTTCTTGAACTTCAGCCAGCTCCTTGGCCCGGTTGCATAAAGCACCTTAAGTGTAATTTTCCCTTAAGTTCACCCTTGTGTTTCCCTTAAACTTAAGGGTGTTGCAAAAAAACCCTTAATTTTTTCTGTTCTCCATGGCAACAATAGTATTTTCATAACAACAAACCTGGGTCGCTGTCGTGAAACATTTAACGATTACCCTTACCTAAGAGAACTATTTAAGGTGCTTTATGCAACCGGGCCCTTGTTTCCTGTCTGCCATTATTGGACAAACTGATTAATCCAGCTGTGCTTGACCTTAGTAGTCACAAACAAACTGATTAATCCAGGTGTGCCTGACCTCAGTAGTCACAACAACAATAATCAGACACACCTGGATTAATCAGTTTGTCCAATAATGGCAGACAGGAAACAAGGAGCTGGCTGAAGTTCAGGAAGTTGTGCAGCTGGGCATAAAGCCTATTGTCTTGTGCTCTCTGTTTTGACTTATAGACCTTTTTCTTCTCACAGCGCTTCTCCAGCTGTAGCAAGTCATCAGTCATTAAATCTTTAAAAATGAAGGCCCAGCTGTGCTTTAAGGAGAGGAACAGGAAGCTGTGTGGAAACTCCCGTGTGGAAGAAGATGAAGACTGTGATCCTGGACTCCTTCATCTCAGCAATGATCCCTGCTGTACATCTAATTGCAAATTCAAACCAATTGCCCAGTGCAGGTAAAAAAAAGTGTTCATACATTCCAACTAGAGTGTGAAACTCTGCATGTATTTAATTTGTGTCCTCACAGTGCACTAGTGCTTTATGAATGCCCAGTGATGATAACTGAAGAATAGTGATAGGTTGACCCCTTTTTTTACTTTGTGTAATTGCAAAAAACAAGTGGTTTAAAGGAATGCAAATTCATTATACCATATTATATTTAATACATTGTATGTAAGCCATTGCTCACCCTGCTGTTTAGATATGGATAATGCCAGCAGACATTTTATAGGTCATTTTGGTTGACAAATAACGATAAACCTGCCAACGCTGTTAGCCACGTGAACACTTTAATTTTCTAATGGCGATAATCTTAAAATCACTGAAAATCCACCTATCCACAGTCCACAGTTACTGTAGATCTCTAAATGTGAGTGTTTTGATATTGTTGTTTTTGTGGATCTCAGTGACAGGAACAGTCCCTGCTGCAAGGGCTGTCAGTTTGAAAATTCAGAGAAGATCTGTCAGGAAAACATCACTGCCACCTGCAAGGGCATATCAAAGTGCACAGGTGAGTCCACATATAGTGTAGGTGTAACTGGTATTTTGGGATCTCAGTCACTGTTGGTTAAACTTGGATATCTGTGTATCTTTAGGCTTCAGCAGTGAGTGCCCTTCCCCTGGAAATCTGGCTAATGAAACAGAGTGTGTGGATAAGGGCCGCTGTCGGAATGGTGAATGCAAGCCGTTCTGTGAGGCCGTGCATAACCTTGAGTCCTGTGCCTGCAATGGTAAACTTATAAACAAATGTATTTTTTTACTTTGATTTTCCAGGTATAACCCAAAGGGTTTAGGTAGGCTAACTAGAAGAAAGGACTATTTATTGTTTTCTGGTCTTTTTCTGGTTATAGGCACTATAACCAGGGCTTGACATTAAAACCCGCCAAATGCGGGTAGATTTCCGCTGTGGCGGGTAAGACAGCAAATCCCACTGGCCACTTTTGCAGGTTGAATAAAAAAATTTTTATTGTAGTTTTTTTTAAAGTGATGCGAAATTATAAACAATGAGCAATGTGACACTGGGAAACTACAACTCCCATGAGCACTCCCTGCACCCAGCGCAACGTACAGTAGGGCTGTTTACACTTGGTATTAAGATGTGTTTTTATCGATCACAAGTGGACGAGAGAAAACATTACGTTTACACCTGGTATTTAAATCCGTCTCTTTTGTCCACTTTCGACCGCTTTTGTCCTGAATACTGTGAGGGGGTGGTCTGTTAGACGGTGGGCGAGTCTCTCTGCTGTCATTCAAACCCGAGCGGGAGTAATTTTGAGTTTATATGGTCGCAAACTAATATTATGTCGGAGTCCACTGCTTGTTTAGCAAGTAAACATGCTGCACAGGGTTTTGTATGTGTGTATGTAAGAGCTTTCTCTGAATTTTCAGCGCAATTGATGAAATAGGATCGCGCAACTTTCACACGCTTTCAAAACGAAACTACGGAGATCAGCCGCTTTAGAGTTATCAATGAAAGGCTAAAAATAGCACGGTTCACCGTATGTTTACGCCAGAAGTAAAAAAAAAAAAACGTAAAACTTGTGTTTAATACCTCAGATTAGATAAATTGGGCGGAGAGAAGGCGGTCGCGTGTGGCTGTTCGAACACATTCAACCACATATGCGTTCCGCAACTCCAAAGCGATCCGATCGAAAGTGGTGTGACTACTGACTACCTCTGGATGTGGTTGAAAGTGGTCAAAAGTGGACGAGCTCAAAACGTTTTGAACACCGTTTACACCTGGCATTAACGTCGTCCACTTGCGATCCGATCGACGAAAACGCATGTTAATGCCAAGTGTAAACAGCCTCAAAGAGAGCTCGAGCGCTGATGGATTTGCGAATGCACGGGGCGCAGTCTGAGGACATACACGCACAGTTCGGGAAAGATAAAACAATTGCATGAAAGTGATTTTAAAGTGAGATTTAAAGTGTGTGCACACTCTGGGCAAGAGCGGAGAGAAATTTATAGCGCGCACCTGAATGCACACGTCCCAGTTTTGACTGTCAAAATAAGTCAAAAGATCAATAGAATAGTCAATAGTCAATAGAAACACCGAGCGGAGAGGTTCGCACATCATATTAATGTAGGCTACTTTGGGCAACAATATAATGCCCTCTCGACATTTGTCAGTAAAAGAGCGCCTTGAATTCTTAAATCACTTTTAACAAAAACCATGATCAAGCTTATAAAATACAATCTGCATAAACAAGTTGACACCTTGACAGTATTTACAGTATATTGTGTTTATCCTTTCAGTTAATCCTTTACATCCCTGCTCCACTTTTAATATATTCATTAGACGTTCATCTATTTATGCCTAAGTGTGGGTTTACACCAGACGCGAGTTCAACGATTTGTGTGATTACATACAAAGTCAATGCAAAGACGCGATTAGACGTGTCTTCGCGTGGGGCGATGCGAATTACGCGATATGGGTGGCGAGAGTGCCGCAAAAACACGTGCTACAAACGGGTCTTTGCCCAAGTTGAAAATATTCAACTCGAGCGAAATATTCGCATGACACGAAGTTAAATCCCGCGAGTAATCTAGAGCGAGTAACACGATGCCCCGCGTTTGGTGTGTACTTAGCATTACTAAAGCATCTAAATATATTATATGATACTGATATACCTGGTAAATACCAACTAATAAATGTAGTCTCAATTTGGGTGGTCAATCTGCATTTGAAAGTCAATCTGCATCTAAGTCAAGTAAAATTACTCAAATTAAAGTCGATGTCAAAGTCAAGTTTAATCATATAACATTTATTTTACCAGCATCAAAATTGTGGCCAGTGAAAATGCTGAGTGGTTAGTAACTTTGGAAAACAACTAGCCACTTAGGCTGGTGAGCAAATAAGTCAATCCGTGACATTATTAATTTTAGTCACCTGGCATTAAAATATACCATGATACATATATATTTGTCAAAATTGTTATTTATTTTAATGCAGTAACACTCCTAAAAGTTACATAAATTTTACAGTAATACTAAGACTGTAACACCAGTCAAACAATTTTGGTTGTTACATTTTTTTTTTTTTTATTTAATAACCATTCTTGACATACTGTAATTGTTTTCAGAAACGGAGAACTCATGCAAAGTCTGCTGTCGAAATACGTATGGGCTGTGTACTCCCTTTTCTATGGGTGAAGGGAAATTTCTTTATCTGCGCAAGGGCAAACCCTGTACTGTCGGCTTCTGTGATGGGGCCGTGAGTGAACTGATTTTTATTATGAATTTTTTAATCACATTTTATCAAATAAACAGACGTAATACAGAGATGTTTTTAATTTCAGGGTAAATGCATGAAGCAGGTGCAGGATGTCATTGAACGTTTATGGGACTTCATAGACAGATTGGATATCAACACATTTGGTAAGAGATAGCAGGGTGATTTTAATCAAGCAATGTGCATTGACCTCATTAATGCTTTTTAAAAGGTTAACTGACATGATTAACTCTTTCCTGTCAATGTTCAGGAAAGTTTTTGGCTGACAACATAGTTGGGTCAGTGGTGGTCTTCTCTTTACTTTTCTGGATTCCTCTCAGCATACTGGTGCATTGCGTGGTAAGACCACATACGGGCTGTTTATTTAAGTCAATGTAATGTTTTATAGAAAAAATAAATACTGTTGTAATTTCCTTGCCCTCATAAACCAAACCTCAACGTCCATGGAACACAAACAAAGTTTAGGAAACTGTTGACTTTGTGTCAGGACCAGGATGTAATTTAAAACATACATCAAATGGATTCTCTTTGTGCTATTTTTTCCAGATAACTTACTCCTTTTGTGGTACATGTATAAATGAAAATTATACAGATTTGGAAGCAAATGTGTGTAAATTAGGTTTCTTTACAGGATACTGCAATGATAATATATCTTTATTTTTTGTTAACAGGACAAAAAACTAGATCAACAATATGAAAAGGACTCCAAATCCTTTTTGTACCCAAGTGTAAGTTCTTTAATACAAATTGACTATCTGTTTTACTAACACACTAAACCTGCATTGGGGTCATTCAGAAACCAAAAATAACAGAATAACATTATGCAGATGTGTGCTGCTGTTAGCATGGCAACTTTTGTCAAGGCTAGTAAAGGGGGGAGCTTGGCTGCACATGTATGACTTGTGGCTTTTTGCTCTGACCCGCGTGGAACAGCAGCAGATGGTGGTGGAGGTGTGTAGTAGAGCCCTCAACTCAGGTGAGTTTGTGTTGAATGGCAACCCCCATGTGTAACCTGAGTCAATGTGATGAGTTTGCGCTGGTTGTGACATGTTACCGTCAGAGAAAAGGCACCGATGCCATTGAGCTTTGCTGTATGTCTTGTGCGTTCAGTGTAAATAAAGACCTGGCGTGTTTTTGGAAGCAGGCCCGTATCAACGCATCGTACAGTGAATGCACGGCATTGACAATGACATACAGTAGATACTGCATATAAGATGGATGGCTTGTTTTGTCTTCAGATATTTAATTTAATTCAGGAGATGTGAATGGACAGTATTGGTGTAGTTAGATTATTTCGCTGCATTTATCACAAATGCAGCATGCTGTTAATGTTATGCATAGAGATGGGCATCAGTTTGTCTACATGAGTACTCAACAGATACTTCTACCTACTCCCATCTGTGCTTTTTTACGTTGCTGTATGTATGCATGAGATAGACATGTTTGGATCGCATTTTGCTGTTTCTTCTAAACATGAGTGACATTTTAAGTTGTGTGCCAGGTAAAATAGCTATGTATATTTAATATATAGCTGCTTTGAAACAATGCGTATTGTAAAAAGAGCTATGCTCAATAAATTTGAATGAATTGTATCCAATATCGTTTTGGAAATTGGAATACAGTATCGGTCAAAAGTTTGGAAACACCTGACTAAAATGTTTCCCCATGATCTTAATTTTTTTTTATTTGAAGGTGTATGTATTTGTTTAACTATAAAATTACCTTTAGTCATTTCTATCAGGCTTATGAATCTAACATCTGTGATAGCCGCATGAGAGCAGATCTGTCCTTATTATACATCGTACAAGTCATAAAATCAGGCCTAAATAATGCCTAAAAGCTGCTGTGTGACAAGATGTACAGTTAACAGCCAAAAAACCCAGAAATAAGTTTTTATAAGCTGTCGAAGAGATGTAAAACTCAGCCTTTAAGGAGAAAAATGAATCGCCGACTACGTTTCCCATTAGTGGGCGCAGTTCTATTAATAGTAGTACTATGAAAAGTTTCCACTTTTGTGTCTTTAAACGCTTGTTTTTTTGGGGTCGACAGCTTATAAAAACGTATTTCTGGGTTTTTTGGCTTGTTAGCTGTACATCCTGTCACACAGCAGCTTTTAGGCATTATTCTGTTTTTTGTTATAAGCCAGAAATGACAAGGAGGTGGCCTCTCGCAATACAAAGTCAATGGAGACGGATGGATTGTTTCCCCCCCCTGTGGGTGTGGTTTTCAGGTTATGACGCGCTGCGCTCTGTCTCTATAAAGCACAGCTATTGACCAATCAGAATCAAGGATTGTAACTAATCGTTTTATAAAAGGCAATAACTGATTTATTTTTCTAAAATAAAAAATACAGATTGGAGCTTAAAATGTTTAAAATTACATTTGCAGAAAAAAAATATTATGTGCAAAAATACTAATTTCTTATTTCATTAGAAAACTACAATTTTATTTAAAAAATATATTTTTTAAATTGATGAGATAATGTTGATGAAAAAGCAGCCAATAAGAGTCCTGACGGTGAGCCCTTAAGAAACTTCTTAATAAATTGCCACAAGTAAGCAATTTCTGCAAAAAAATGTAGCACATTTTGCAAACAAAGGTGACTACATAATTCCTATAGTTACATTTGTGCCATTCAATAGTTTTGATGTGTTTACTATTAGTCTATAATGTGGAAAAAGTCAAGTGTTTCCAAATTTGGACTAATACTGTAAATCTTAAAAGTTTGCATGATCAAATTTCACCCCCAAACTGTACTTGAATACTCATGCCCATCCCTAATAATGCAGAGCAAAGCAAATACCATGATAAATAGTTTAAAAGCGTTGTGTATCACTTACTGATTACTTATAACATCTACCTTTAGAAGTTAGAGATGCCGAGTGGTCCGGAGTCAACTCCCATGTGCATTCTGAGACCCCATCATCTGGCTTCATTACCAGCACGACATACGGGCCCCGTCGTTTCACCATCACAGGAGACGTTTACCGCCCAAAGCCCAACCAGCCTCTCCGGCGCACCCAGAGCAGATCTGCAGCGAATGGACACTATCGAGGAGCAACCCAGCGGGGACTCCTCACACCAGGACGAGGAGATGCAGGAGGAAAGCTTCCCTCTGAGCGGCACAGCTGCCAGGTCCTTCGAGGACCTCACCGCACAGGGAACGCCAACCCACGGGGACAAGAGACGGCTGAAGAGGCAAGCGCGCATTGAAAGTAAGGAGACTGAGTGTTGAGGACTGCTCATAAGTATATGCACCCTAAAGAATTGTGCATGATTCAAGGTCACTTGATGGGTTCCTTTGGTATATTATATGCACTTAAATAAGCCTTAATTTGATTTTGGTGCAGGCAGGCCTATTTTGTACATTTAAAAAAAATGATTCATTCAGTTTACTCAATTTTTTAAGGTAAGTGGTCGCAATCAATTTATTTAAGCTACATTTTTTTTTTTTACTTTTAAATGTAGCTTAAATAAATTGATTGCAACACTTACCTTAAAAAATTGAGTAAATTGAATGAATCATTTATTTCAGTGTAGATGCACTTGTGATTAAAAGTGTATGAGGTTCGTTTGCTCTTATATATAAAACAAACCTTTATTATAAATATGTGGTCACCTAAATAAATAAAAATCTCAGACTGCCAAGATAAACTACTGAAATCTAGTAAAATGTAAAAAATTAAAGACGTGTTAAATACAGCATATTGATGCTGTTTACCACAGTTTAAATTTGTACCTTTGATTTGTAAAAGCAAGCAGAAGGGATGCAGACTTTAATGCACTGATGACGAAAGTTTAACGTTGACACGGTTCAAGTGTGGTTTGTTTGCTTTTATAAACAAAGAAAAAATAATTTTGTGCTCCACTGAAAAAAATGTATTCAATTTACTACATTTTTTAAGGTAAGTGGTTGCAATCTATTTATTTAAGCTACATTTAAACAAAAGTTTTTTGTTTTGTTTTTCAATTTTTTTTGTTTAAATGTATCTTAAATAAATTGATAGCGACCGCTTACCTTAAAAAATGGAGTAAATTGAATGAATCATTTTTTTCCCAGTGTAACAGCATTAGAGGCGGTTCACATTTTTCACATCTTTAGCCCATGCAAATACATTATTTTGGCATTATATGGCAAGCGCACTATATGGCCGACGCGCCCCGAGTCATGACAGCAAGTTGAAAATGCTTCTACTTTTCAGAATGTTGCATTGAGGAAAGCGACTATGCATGGTTTTAGACGTGAAATGTGAACCGCCCCTTACCCTGGAATATTCTGTCAATACAGTATGTGCCTTGTTGTGTGTCACAATTTTAGTAGTGTGGTACTATAGCTACAGTTTGCCTGAGAATGCAATAATCCCTTAAATATTAGGACATATGTCATTCATTTATACCTTTTTAAGGAGTAAGACTACAGCTTCATTCTGAATAAGGCTTCGAAATAGTTTAATGACTTAATGTTACACTGGTTACTGTATGAGAAGATTCAAGCTATGCATATACAGTATGCACCATCTAGTGCATGAATTTAATTTCAGGCATATATGGGAACCACTAGATTGAATGCTTTCAAATTGAAACTTTCTATGTAATTTTGCAGTTGCACAGGGTGTTTAAAATATTGTTTTTGCATTTTAAGATTTGGTCAATTGTATTTCGCTCATCGTGACACAAACACAGTTTCTGTTCATGCCACTAGAGCTGCTATTGTATTGTATATTTGATGTGACCAAAGTCAATATTTCAGAATCACTAGTATTCCCCCACTGTGAAATGTCTATAAAATTGCTCTATGATGTAAAATTTTAAGAGGAGTTGAGGTTTGTATAACTGGAAAGGATTGTGGTATGTCTTTTAACCAGTAATAGTCATAGCTAAACTACATTTTTCGTTTCAGAGTTGTTTTTATGTGCCATACATATGTCATTGGACTAAATATATATATATATATATTTTTATGTTTCTTATATTCTTGTATATCCTATCATAAGTAATGATTTATACACCTCACTTGAATGCCAAACTGTATCATTCTGCTGTCATTCAGTGTATGTGTGTGTGTTTTAGTATTATATTACATTTGAATAAACTGCCTCCATTTATAATCTGATTCTGGATTTGTGCTGAATAAAAGCATTTATATAGCCAGAGAAGAACTTGATTACAAAATTGTAAAAACATCAAAAACTAACTTTATTCGATATTTTGGAAATCAATCCAGGTTGACTTTGAACTAGTGTCCATTTTAATAGCCAATAATACTGTTTGACCCAACTGTTAAACTAGGTCTTGTTTTAGGTAGGTCAAGGAACAATTTAAACTTATATCTATATACATCTATATAACAAAACCTGAGTAGTACTTCAAAACACAATCAAATTTAAACTACAAGAACCAAGCTTTTCTTGAGTTTAATCACACAGTAGACAGCTCTCTGGGCTTTTCGGGTCCACATCCCCCCAGTAGGGCAAAATAAAAGGCAACGCTGCCACCCGACTTTCAAGAAGTGTCCATAAATGCTCCGCCACAAACTGGTTGCCTTTCTCAGAGAGATGCAATCCGTCCAAAAGGTACACTGAGAAATCCTGAGGGAAAATGCATGGTTGTTCTAGTATTGTACCATGGTTTAACCAACTTGTGTGACATTGGAGTCTGTTGAGCGACCGTTACCTGTCCATCTTTTTGCATGAGTGTCCAGAGATCCAGAACATCGACGGCACACTTTCCTGCAGTCTGAACGCAGGCCTGTGCATACTGACCAGCCACAGAGTTCAACCGATTCAAAGTTGAACCTAAAAGAAGAAAATAACACTTAAAAATCACATTCTGCATGTGCACAGTACACAAGAGTGGCTATGTTCGTAATTAAATATTAGTGTACTGCTTATTATAGACTGTTTTATCGGACGCGCTCGTTGTCGCAGTTACGCATCTGGACGGAACTTTACTTTTGGTCTTTGTTTGTTTAATGGTGTGGCTAGTGACTAAATAAAAATCTGGAACAAATACCTTAAAAAACATATGTCGAAATAACAAATGTTATGGTTTCCTAAAGACAAGGAAAGACCGCAATCATGGATCACCGCAACGTGAAGGGAGATTTGGCCGACGATCTGTAGTTAATATTGTATTAGGGGTGCACCGATATATCGGCGGATGATGCTTGCTATGCTTCTCAATGAATTACGGTGAAATGCCGCTACATCCAAAAGCAAGAGGAGGCGCTCGTGTAGAAACTTAATATGCGCTGCAGACTAAGAACCATAAACATGCACATGAACCCTTACATTGTATACATTATATAGTACACAATTTACACAATAACGTTAGCTCACAAGCTACACAATAACGTATGATTTGAACTAAGCTAATCGACTTGTTTATTTTGCTTGTTATTTAGAAATAAACTACTTTGTTTTGTTAATTCTTTGTGGAAGTTTACCAGAAGTTACAATTGTTACACAAAACATAGTTATGTTTGTTTAATATCTAAATAAGTGATTTTGAGTGAAATGCATTATGGGATACAGTATTCTTCACTACATACTTTGACGTACAACATAGGCCCTGTCCCAAACGTCACACTTGTGGACCTTCTCAGAGTTCACACTTTGATGACATCAGGTAGTCCAGACCTTAGGGACCCTTGACGTGAGTCCATGAGGGTGCACCGGAGTCGTATTTTACGACAGACTTGAGCGTCACGCCAGAAACATTAAGAGAAGTTCCCAATCAGTGTGAACTCTTTCGCAAGGACTTCTGGGTTGGTAAAGTGTGCGCAGTCTCCATTAAGGGTGCGCTGATGAGCACACTTCGGAGCGTAAACATGACAGATGGGACACCCTACGAATTATAAACTAATGGCGCTTTTCCATTGCATAGTACCCCACGGTTTAGTTTAGTTTGGGTCGGGTCAGCTCATCTCACTTTGGCGTGGTTAGCTTTTCCATCGAGTTTAGTATCACTTCGTAGTGGGATGGATTATAGGCGTGTCATTATATTTGCGCTGCCTACTGCTGTGACATCATACAAGTGAGAGCGTCTTTGAACATTCCCATACATTTATTTATTTCTCACCCCGCCACAAAATTAAAATTGGCCACCACAAATAGATGTTTGCACATCGCGTTTAGCACTACCTCTGTCTCACATGACAGTTTCTGTTCAAACACCCGTTGCGTCAGCCGACGGCGCTCCGCTGAGCCTCATTGAAGCTGCATTTAAGCATATACAATGCTGATGTGCTCGTCGCGAATGTTCCTCCACAAACTGTTATGGTGTCCCTGTTTCTCAACCTGTGGATGTTTTTCATCACTAAAAGGGATTTTGGGAAACTTATAGCAGAGCACAGATGAACATGTTTGCTCGAGACAGCGCAAGCTAGCACTGAGGTAAAGCTTATCTTTTACTTTATAGCGATGGCGCTGGTAGTGACGATTCTCTCAGACCAATCAGTGATCTTCAGTGTTTTTTTCGCGTCACGTTTGGTATTAGCTCGGGTCGTTTGGAACCCCAACCGAGGTGGTATGAAAAAAGTATCGGGTACCACGTACTGCACCTAATGGAAAAGCTCCCAAAAGTATGCTGACTTGACCCAAACTAAACCAAACCGTGGGGTACTATGCAATGGAAAAGCGCCACAAGTGACCATGCCGAATTTAAGGCCATGAGACCGAAAGTCCACATGAAGTGTGCCATTTGGGACAGGGCCAATCTCTAGTATGATGTATACTCCACACTGGAATTGTAGTACATGAACTTTATCAAAGTATTGTAAGTATACAGAACATTTGCATACTATAGAGTGCATACTATAAACTGCAGAAATAGTGTTACGGATGATGACCAGTATTGGCCTACTATCAATATACGAGAAAGGATTTTATTTAACATTCCAGTACGCTGCAGTAGTACACTAGTATTCCGTCATACTGTAAGCTTAAGTTTTGAGATACAGCCTCGAGCAAGGTACATTTTGCATGGTAGTATGTTTGTGTGTGACCTTTGACCAAGCACTCTTTCTCCCAGGCGTCTTCTTGAAGTGGAGGTGGTGTGATGAAGATGATTTTATCTTTGGATACTCCTGCAGACACCAGTTGGCTGACAATGTCTTTTAAATTGTCTGAGTACTCTTGGCAGGGCACGTGCTGTTGTGGGTTTTTGTCTGTAAAGAAACACGCGCATCTTATTTCTCCGAAGTTGAGCTGATGCGCAATTCGTGCAGAAATTATTTTACCTTCTAATGCACAATCATTGGCACCAAAGAAGATCGTCACGGCTGCTATTGGGACATCAGAGGGGGGCACGATGCGAGGGAGCACTATTTTAGCCCATCTTGTGTTATACCCTGATAAGCCCCTGTTCACCACGTCGCATTTTCTAATAATAAAACGATGCAATGACAAAATCAGCAGCTGTTGAAATATACATGCAGTGATTAGTGATACGTGTGAATGTATCGCACACCTGGCGAGTTTATGAGCAATATCAGCGCCCCATCCATTCACCTGAAAAGAAAACTGAAACAATGTATGTCAGCGCAAGGATCACAACACAAACCGCACAATGTGTCTATATATATATATATCTCTTACTTGTGTTATTGAGTCGCCGAAGAGAATAATCTGAGGCCATACAACTCTCTTCAGTGTCGACATGATAACCGCAACCCAGCAGACAGTTTGAAATTTACACTTGAAGTCTAGCAGGAAGTCGCAAGCAATGCGCTTCCTCTTTCTCCAGGAGTATCGAATAGCAGTTTAAAGAATTTTAACGCTTGGAATCAATGTATTAAGGAAAAAAATAAAGGCACAGCGCTGTATTGATTTTTTATTTTAATACATCGAATACCAGTTTATGGACTACACTGAAGTTCGTGTGACTCGATTATGAAGAATGAACTACAACTCCCAGACAGTTTGCTCAAAGTGTGCATTGCGCATTCTGGGAGTTGTAGTTCATTAATCTCCAATCATTAAAACAAAACAAGTCCCCAGTGAAATCATTGATTTTTTTAGTTTTAGTATGTGTTATGTAAATCTTTATGAATAAACTAGTGTGCTCCAAAACCTTAATGTTTATATTAAAACATCCCAGTCTGTCACTTCTGCCGATTTTTATGACATCGTCCTGCACTTAAACTTCTTATCAGATACAATAAGTTAATTTTCTAACAAAACAATGTTTTGATATATTCTTTAAAGAATTTAAGAATATTATTTAGACTTCATGAAATTTTACCGCTGCGTGCGTCCCCTTTAAGAGGTGCTGGGTGGAGCTGAACAGGAAGTGAAGTGTCAACGCAAGTCTATCCAAAACAGAGAGAGAGAGAGCGCCGCTTTGATGAATTGATCTTATAGTCATTACACTCCTTCTCTGCTACATAGTGCCTTCAATTTAAAGGTATGCACATCGGGCTTGACTATCAATATCAAATTCACATTACATGTTAAAATGAACGAATACATAACAGCCTTTGAGCTTGAATTAACGTTAGTAAAGTTAGACGTGGGGTGGTGTTGTGGGTGGGGGCGAGTGTTGTTTATCCTAGCAACGGCTTTCCGTTACTTTCCGCAACAGTGGGCTTTTGGTGAGCTCGTGTCTAACAAAGTAATAATGCAGCACACGAGACGATAAAAGCTGTGGTTCTCCGTCCTAGAAAGTTTAATTCAAAGGTTGACATCAGGGGCGTGGGCAGCCACGAGTCCATACAGTCCCTGACCCTTTAAAGACCTGTATTTACCTGTCATGCTTTTTCATGCACAAGTTGCAACGTTTGTGTGTAGATATTTACATTATGACAAGGTTTAGTTTGAACTCTACACAAACTGTTTTGTACGGTTATTACTCTACTTCGAGTTAGGCTAATTATATAATACTACAGTAAAGGCCAAAAAATATATTTGTGCAAATATTTACCCAAATAATGTTATTTGGCTTTAATTTTTTAAACACTTTTTATCATCTGTTTAATTAACTACAGGTAGATTGTTATAAGAAAATACCCATTGAAATATTCAGCGTTTTGGTGCGTTGACGTAATTTTCAGTGAAGAGCCAATAGCATTTAGTTTACCTCACAGAATGATAAGCTGCTGAAGTGCAGAATGATGTTATAAATAACCGTTGATTCCTATTGGCAAAAGTAAGAGACTGTAAATATGAATGTTTTTAAAATGCACATTTTGTCAACGTTTTAAAACACAATTTTTTAAGCTATCTTTCATAGGAAATGTCTAATATTTGGCCTTTGTACATTTCACAATACTATTAACATTCTCAGTGATGGAAAGTTTTGGTTTCCACTAGTAAATTTGCATGTAGTAGTTAGTTAAATGGGACTGATGTGGATAATCTCCTCAGACTCTGCTGCCATCTGCTGGTGAGCTGGAGAACTGCAGCACTGGCGTCATGGTGAAGGATGTTTCGAAAGGTCAAGAAGCGGCACAGCAGCAGCAGCTCCCAGAGCAGTGAGATCAGTACTAAAAGCAAGGTGACCTCAACATCAGTCACCGAGTACATACTTTATAAGCAAATTGGCTGAACTGCTGTTTGCGCTTATATACTGCACTGGTAAAGAAACCGGCATCTAGTCGACAGCCCTTAAATCTGAAAGCCTTCATCCTACAATGTCATTAATCTTGTGGGCAGCATTAGCCCAGAAAGAATATAAGGATCTATGTCAAAACTCAATACTGTAATAAATAACTTAAATACTGTGTACTATACTAATATAATTTAATTTGGGACATTTATAACAAGTAAGCAGATTTTGATTCAGCTGGTCTTTTTCACAATGCCATAAATTTTTATTTTTCCTTGTCCAGTCAGTAGATTCCAGTTTGGGAGGCCTGTCTAGGTCAAGCACAGTCGCAAGCCTTGACACAGACTCCACCAAGAGCTCAGGTTAGCTTTAATTGATACTTGTCGATGAAACTTCCATTATTTGTCTATTTATAACATGGCCCTGTAAAAGTTCCTCTCTTTGTTAACCCTTCAGGTAACGCTGTGTCTGACACCTGCGCTGAGTTCAGGGTGAAGTATGTGGGAGCCATTGAGAAACTGCAGTTTGAGATGAGCAAAACCCTCCAGGAACCTTTAGACCTCATCAACTATATTGATGCAGCTCAGGTAAGGATCTCAAAAACTTTCTGCTTAACAAGAATTGAGGAGTTTAGATGCAAAACCCTCTAAGGGGCTGATCACACAAAACACTTTTATGGCAATGGCAGGCACCTTTTTGAATGATTTTCTATGGGCAGTGAGTGTTACGCGCGCTGCCCAACGTCATTCACATTTTTTATTGTCCAATCAAATGATAGGAAAGTCGGGCTTTCCCTTCTTATGACAGAAAAAGGGACTGTCGAGACTGCACTCACTCATTGTCTTCTGCGTGTTTGTGCACCTCTCCCCCTTGATCAAGGTCAGAGTAAGCGTCCTATTTTTAAAGTTTCTGCTAATATGACAGTTAACAGCAAAAGAGCACTCACACTTCAATATTTGATTGACAGGACAGCTGCCCCGGTGGTTGCCTAGCAATATAAAAAGTCGTGCCGCACTGCTCTTTTTTAAAGTGACCAAAAATGGCAGTGCGGCGCGCCTTGTGTTTCCAGACATTTAAAACGCTTTTGGTGTGATTGGCCCCTAAGTGCATCTCACGCTTTCTTGTAAATGACTCTTAATTGATTCTTACAACAAACCAGTATTTCTGAATGGCCTGAGGCTGGGATAAAGCGGATTTGAAGCAAAACTATTTGATGATGAATGTGCAATACATGCCGAGAGCATTGGGTTAATATAATTATCTCATATTATATCTCATTTTCATAAAGTGACCAAAAGGCACATAAACTACTTTGTTTGGTACTATTATTTAAATGACAGTCCTTCCAGAAAAATGCTTTTTTGTGATTGTTGCAGGGAAAATCATTGTGGCACGTTTTCTTAAAAAATGCGATGGAATATGCAGGATATTTATGCAATTTTTATGCGATGAAATTGCGGGAACTTGCAAAAATTGTGAAAACGTGCAAAAATTGCGGGAACTTGCAAAAACTGCGGGAACGTGCAAAAACTGTTTTCAGCTTTTGCAGCTTTTCAATGATGTTCATGTCACATAATCACGTCACTTCATAACGTTCCCATGGTAACAGGGGACATGGCTGCGCTTGTGTGAGGTAAATGCAACATTTTTCAACTTTCTGCTAAGATATATGTGATTTTTGCTACGAAAATGTGGGGATTATAAAATCATGCAAGCCCTGCATATTTTGAGCACGGAAATCAGCAATTTATGCTGCGAAAGAGCGGCATATTTGAAAAAATGCATCCCCCGCATAAATAGGTGGACTTTGGCTGATTATGCTTTAAATCATGCGATCGCATAAACACGTTTTTCTGGAGGGACTGAATTGAGTCTGAAATTGTGCAAACAAAAAAAACTTGAAAATAACTCATGTATTTACTTAAAAGCAAGATGGAAAGCTGCCGTTCGTTCCTGGAGACGAGGAGATGATTCTGGGAGTGTCCAAGTATGGTGTTAAACTGGCCTCATTGGATCAGTGTGTGAGTTAAGGTTTTTCATTCCCATTTGACTTGACCTTTGATTTTAAAGTGCACGGGTGGACAGGGCTTATTCTAGTCCCAGACTGAAGGGCATGCATGAGCTGTCTTAATTTAAAGGTGCAGTAAACCCTAAAACACTAGCCCTAAATGGATGAGATGCTCTACAGAGCGTGTTTTTCCTCACGGGACGAGCTAGCGTTTCTGACTCGTACATTATATGTCACACCCTGATGTCACGTGTCTATACAGAAATTATCCGGGATGTGTCTGAACGCTGGCACAGATTCCAGAAAAATGACTGTCAGTGTGAACAAACAAAAATCAAACTATTCCCAGAAAATACCCAGTCACGTTTTTTGTGTATTTTCTGGAATCTCTGTGTGAAAGGGGCTTATGTTGTATCACACAACAACCTGTTTGTCCTGTGGCAGCTAATGTATCTTCTCTATTGGTGCTTTTCCATTGCAAAGTACCCCACGGTTTAGTTTACTTTGGGTCGTTTCAGCTCACCTCACTTTGGCGTGGTTAGCTTTTCCATCGAGTTTGGTATCACTTCGCAGTGGGAGGGATTGTAGGCGTGTCTTTATATTTGCGTTGCCTACTGCTGTGACATCATGAGAGCGTTGTTGTAAATTCCCATTTATTTATTTATATATTATTTATCTCGCCACTAGATGCTGCTAAAATTCACACTGGTCCAACAACCACCAACAAACCCCAACATTCTAAAGTGTTGGATCAGTGTGAATTGGCCTTTACAATGAGTTCATTTACATGCACAGTCTGACGCCGATTATGCTTAATACACTGATAACATGTGGGGTCATGTAAACGCGTAAAACAGTTTTCTTTTATCGGGGAAAGCCCATAAATGGCGTAAACAAAAACCGATCTGCACATATGAGATGAGATACAACAGTACAGTTTAAGACAGATATGCCGTAGGCTTTTTGAACGACTATTGTGTACTGTAGGTGGTGACGTCACTACCTGCAAGAAACCTGACAAATCTCCAAGACCCATGTGAACGCAGTTGTCTGCATAGCCGGTTTATTGATTTGCATGTAAAAGCATGAATACAGTTTTCTTTAATAAGCAGATTTTTGCTAGTTATCCGGTTATTTTGTGCATGTAAACGCACTCACTTACATATCAGCAACATTGTTTTAAGATGCACACTAGTATTGTTTTTGTAAGGTATGTTTGTAAAAACTACTAAAACAAGTTCTGGATTAATCTAAACCCTGTCCAGGAAACTTCCCCTACATGTTTTATTGAAAAAAAATATATATATACAATATTCTGCAGAAGTCTTAGGTCACCACCAGCTTTGTTGTTTTAGCCAAGTTTTAATGACATCCATATTTATTTTAATTTTTTTGCTCTCTTTATTAAGATTCAAACAGAAAACGCTGAAAATATGTACACAAAATGTAAAAAACAGCCCTATCATTTTCAGAACAAAAAGACTTCTGGCAAAAGTCAGTATTTAATGTGACCTCTCTTGGCACTAAGCACATATTAAACTCTTTTGAGGAAACTATTACTGTAATAGAGGTAAGAAGAGGTCACACTAAATACTTGACACTTCTTTAAAGGGGACAGAGAATGAAAAACCATTTTTACCTTGTCTTTGTTGAATAATGGTAGTCTACCCGCATTCACGAACATACAAAAAGTGCTAGACATACTAAACATCTCATAGAAATTCCTCTTTTAGAAATGTCAGCCAGAAAACGGCCCAATCTGAAAAACTGATGCTTATGACATCACAGGCATCTCACTGCCCCTCCACTTTAAAATAATTGGCTACATTTTTTGAGTGTCAGCGAAGTCAGCCAATCAGTAATGAGATTGCAAGTTAAGCCAGTAGGGGGAGCCAAATAGGTGCAAAACCACTTGTTTAAAATCACCCACCCTAATAGAGCTATCTGAGAGAGGTTTTTAGGAAGCTTCTAAGGCATTACAGACCCAAACAAAAAAATGTTTGTCTACATGTCACATCACAGAACAAGGATAAATACCCCGTTCAATCATTCTATGTCACCTTTAATACTGCATATGAATTTCTTTTTTTTTTGGGGTTGTATTCTAATAAAGAGACTGAGAAATAATTATATATGATCACTATATCATTGCAAAAACAACAAATCTAATGTTGGCATGGTGGTCTTAGACTTTTGCACAGTACTGTATGACCAAACGAAATACGGATTTGAGTGTAGTGACATGATTAGTATCTAATATGTTGGTTTTCTGTGTCCCGTAGGATGTGCTTCACCGTCACCCCCTTTACCTGATAGTCCGTATGCTTTGCTATGATGATGGCCTGGGTGCAGGAAAAAACCTGCTAGCGTTGAAAACCACTGATGCCAAACAACAGGAGTGCAGTATCTGGGTTTATCAGTGCAGTAGTGCGGTAAGTAGTGCTTAAAGGGACACTCCACTTTTTTGGAAATATGCAAATTTTCCAGCTCCCCTAGAGTTAAACATTTTATTTTTGAAATCCATTCAGCTGATCTCCGGGTCTGGCGGTACCACTTTTAGCATAGCTTAGCACAATCCATTGAATCTGATTAGACCATTAGCATCGTGCTAAAAAATAACCAAAGAGTTTCAATATTTTTCCTATTTAAAACTTGTTAAATCATGTACTAAGACAGACGGAAAATGAAAAATTGATTTTCTAGGCAGATATGGCTAAAAACTATACTCTCATTCCGGTGTAATAATCAAGGACTTTAATACTATATATGCAATAGGAAGACACTGCTTTTCGATGGCTGTATTAAAAGATCTGTGAGAAAAGGAACGGTTGTTAAATAGTTTAATGAAACCTAATGGTTTAATGTTGCTTTAATTGTTTATACCACCAGCGCTCATTATGAATGTTCAATATATTGACCAGCCTAATTGGGACTAGCTGACAGTTTAATAGAAACACTTCGGAATTCTCATTAGTCAGGTGTCTGCCTGTCCTTTATCCCTTTATTAACGGTCACATCTTTTGTGCTCTGCAGGAACAAGCCCAGGCCATCTGCAAAGTTTTATCAACCTCCTTTGACTGTGCTCTGGCTTCAGAAAAATCCTGAGGTCTCTTCGGAAAACACCTGTGGGAATCTGGTAGAAGTTGCCCTGTTTAAAACTGATGTGAAAGAAATGTTACAGTCTCTCAGTACTCGGTACTTGTTCGGCACGAAAGGGCAACCATCTTCATCACATGTTTACACCGTAGTTGATACCCAGCATCCTCCGCCCCCGACATCACCCAAAAGTCCTGCTAGCAAGTTTGGACTACGTCTATTTTTGTACCTAATTTAATCTTATTTAATGTACATATACAGTAACCTCAAAGCACAATTCTCACCATGGATCCGTGATCCTAGTGGGATTTGAGCAAAGCATGGTACAGTAATGTTAGTGTGTAACACAGGGATTTGTTTTTATTTTTATTAATGATGCTGTAAACCACAGACCCTTTGCACCTTGTTTATGTAGGGGTGCAACAGGTACTATGACAATCAAGCTGTTTATCAATGTTCCCCTCCCCTGTAATCCTCCAGTGTCCTGGTCCAGCTGGGATCGGATCAGTTAATACGGTACAATAAATTGTAATTACAATAAGTGGAACTTTCTCATTTAAAAATAATTTTAATTGTGTGCGCTGAAAAGCAAAATAAAAGCGTCACTTGAATGCATGTGAATATAGTTACATACTGATTTTTAAAGAGATACTTTGACCAAAAATTAAGTTGTGTCATTATTTACTCACCTTCAAGTTGTTTCAAAAATGTATAAATGTCTTTCATCTGCTGAAAAAAAGTAAGATATTTTAAGCATTTTTAAAGTTTTTGAGCACCGTTGACATCCATAGTATTTTCTTCCCTACTATGGAAGTCAATGGTGCTCCTGTTTCCTGCTTGATTAGAAATATATTCCTTTGTGTACAGAAGAGGTAAGAAATTTATACAGGTTTGAAAACTTGGGGGTGAGTAAATGATGACAGAATTTTCAGTTTGGGGTGAACTATTCCTGTAAAGTCATGCAGCTATGTGATACTTAAAAAAAACTGAAATAAAGTGGTGTAAAAACACCACATAAAGCTTAAAGGCAGGGTGTGTGATCCCTGAAAGCCAGTGTTGACATTTGAAATCACCTAAACAGACACACCCCTACCCAAATAGAATATGGACCTTCATTTGATAGACCCGTCCCACACATGCGCAACCCTTACTGCTGATTGGCTAAAAGTGTGTTTTGGTAGTCAGCCCGACTCCCTTTTCCAAAGTGTTTTTAAAAAATCAAGCACCCCGCCTTTAAATGTAAAACTATGAATTGCACATGAGAACATGCACATCAGTAAATTAATAAATGTGACTTTTATCCACTAGATGGCAGTGGTTTTCAAGCACCATTCTATTACTTAAAGGGGACAAATCATGAAAATCTGACTTTTTTTCATGTTTAAGTGCTATAATTGGGTCCCCAGTGCTTCTATCAACCTAGAAGATGTGAATAAGATCAACCAAGTAACTTAGTTTTGGTAAACCATTCTCTGCAATAATGTGAAAAAATAGCTCATTGAAATTTGGCTCCCCTTGTGATGTCAGAAGGGGATAATACCGCCACTTATTCTGGACCATCCAACCACAGCACTGCCATTTAGTGCAGAGATCAGCTCATTTGCATGCAATTCACACCCAAAACGGCACATTTTTGCTCACACCTACAAAGTGTTAATTTTAACATGCTTTAATAATATATCTATATGATATTTTGAGCTAAAACATCACATACGTACTCTGGGGAAAATCTTAAAAAAGTATTGTGAAATGTCCCCTTTAACTAGTGGCTTTTAGTTTTTTTTTTTGTTATTAAAAAATATATAAAACATGTAGGTGGTTTACATCACTTCATCAGACACATTTCCACCTCAAAGACCTAAAAAACACAAACGCAAATTCATTTACAGGTCTTGTTTAATTCCAGTTTTCCCATGTGTTTGTACATATATGTATATATTTATATATTACCTTCAATGACAAGTTATGGTAAACGGGGGTGAACAGAAGTTAAAACTGTACTGTAACAGTACATCTAAACATAAGTCATTATCATCTCTGCTTACAATTAAATATGCACAAGGCAAAGTCTACATTTATTTACACATACAGAAGGCGACCAGTTGCCATTTATATACAGTCAACTGAACAATGCTGGATAATTACATCCCTTCACTGCCCGAGTCACGGGTCATTCTGGTCCAAACTTCATCAGTACTAACATTAGTTTCATTAAAAGTTACATAACACATTATTAAGTTGCTCTGCAACCACATCAAACATACGGCACATAAAACGCTCTGCTGTGTTACTGCTGCAGTAATAACTCTATTGACCGGTTAAACATTTCAATGCCTTAGAAACGGTTAGTAAAAGTTAAGGAACGTGACTGAGAATGATGAATGGTTTTAATTTAACAATACACACAAAGAGAGAAAGGATAGAAGAAGCATTACTGTTTGAGGGAAGACTCATCTGGATAAAAGCAGGGAAAACCATTTTTAAGGATGAAAATACATTTCTAGAGTCTCAGTTTGCAGACGCTCAAACTGACATCACACAGATTTTAAAGGAAAACACCACCGTTTTTCAATATTTTACTATGTTTTTACCTTAACTTCGATGAATTAATACATACCTATCTTTTTTCATTGCGTTCACTTTTAATCTTTGTACAGCGCGTCGTTAATGTGTTAGCATTTAGCCTAGCCCCATCCATTCCTATGGCTCCAAACAAAAGTTTTATTTTGTGCCACCATACTTACTCGTGTAACTCTTCATGTCAATAGGAAAGACATGGAAGTGTTTGGTGGTTTCTAAATTCATCCCTGTTTGGATCCTACGGAATGAATGGGGCTGGGCTAAATGCTAACACATTCACCACGCGCTATACAAAGACGAAGTGTACATATTGAAAAAAGATAGGTATGTATGATTTCGTCTAAGTTAAGGGAATAACATAGTAAAATATTGAAAAACGGTGGTGTTTTCCTTTAAGATTCTTGGCAATTATGTTAAATATAATTGACTAGGTTTAGAAATGAAACCCACACATACCTCTCAAGGTAAAAGTCCATTCAGTATATTCCTGCACACTAAATGAAATTAGAATTAGCTCTCCAAAATATCAATCGAAGACAGTTCAGACTAATAAATATCTATAACTTGAGGCGCTTTAATAGTTCCTGTAATCTCCCTGTAGGTCACCAAATATTCACCGACTGTCATGGTGCACAAAACTCTTCAACACAACACAAATACAGTCATTCTGTCCAACAGTATCCTCTTTTGTGCTGATTTTTCCTCATTTGAGCAGTGCATTTTCCAGGTGTGAGCATTAGAAGGCCTACGTATATATGCAGCGCTGGGGCAGGTAGTGAAAACGAGGGGATCGAAGCTCCCCTCAAAAGGCAAGACAGCGCTCTCATAGCATATTTCTGGTTTAGCACCATTACAATGCCGTCCTTGGAAATCATACATACGAAGCCAAACCTATACATCATTCTGTTCCCATAATTCCATGCCAGACATGGAATGTGGCCGACACAAGATAGATGCGTGTACAAATCTCACAGTTTAGTGTGAACGGCAAAGCTCTTCACATCACCATTGTGGCTGTTACAAAGAAGTCAAAAGTGCATTTATTGCATCACAGTAACACAGAGATCACATGGAATCGTATCTGGTCCACAAACCAAATAAAAATGAACCTCAATCCATCTCCAAACTTGTGTGTTGTGTTTAGGTGTTACGAGACTGTAAAGCCAGTGGATCCACAATAGCTCGCCGGTAAAGGAAACTCATGGATGATGATGGTTAGGTGATGCCATCAGACCGTCACTCCATGATGAAATGTACGAATGAGACTGGAAATGCTCCTCTTCTCATTGGCTCTCCTTCAATGTGGCCCAGCTACAGAACAAAAGAAATATGTTATAATACATAATAATGTTGCTATGATGTTCAGAAAAGATACATTTTTCAATTTTAAGTATTTGAATCAAGTGTACAGACTTAAATAATTGAGGTCTATGGTTGTGTCTATGGTTGTGTCATGCTGAGATCACAAGAGCTCTCTGGAACCCTCAGTAAAGATTAAAAATTTTAAAGCACTTTATAAACAATTCATCAACTTGGAAGCCCGTCTGTGAGACTATCAATCATTTGAAGTCTATTTTAGGCAACATCAGCATACCATATTTAGACAAAGACCAAGTCTAAAAAACATGCAGAATTGCCTTTCAAGAATCTTAAGGGATAAAAAAATACCCCATGATGTACTCACCCTCAAGCAATACGAGATACACATGTCCATCATCTTTCAGACGAACACTTTCAGAGTCATTTTAGTAAATGTCCTTGCTCTTCCAAGCTTTATAAATGGTAGAAAACAGGGATCAGGGAACAACAACTGACTTTAAACTAGCCTGGGTGCCAGCCTATCTTAGCCCCGCCCACAACATTTTGAGGAAGGGAAGATCGGTCTGGGGTTTCTCCGTTGAGGAGCTACTATGCAAGACCCAAAGCTGGTCAACCAATCAAATTGTCAGGGCGGGCTTTATACGATGATGGACAGATGATCAACAGTAACGTAATCAACCACGTCACCAAAGAGCGCGTGTGTTGAATCTATTTACAATGAAATGGCTGCCGCTGTAGAATTCAGATGTGTGGATTCTGACATTGAGTCTGATTTAAAAGATATCGACAGAGCATTGATTTTAAAAGAGGAACAGAGAAACGCGATCAAGGCATTTGTTGATCGGAAAGATGTTTTTGCCATCCTTCCTACGGGATTCGGCAAAAGTTGGTCGCACTTATGGAGGACAAAGTTAAAGAAGCAACTGAAATGGGTATCATAGCGATGCAACTCGGCGTGCACAACGAGATGGATATAATTAACGGTCGTTGCCAGCTTCTTTTCGGAAGCCTGGAATAATTTTTCATGCAAACGTAATGGGTATCATCGTGGATGAAGTTCACCTAACGTACAAATGGTAAGAGATAGTCTTACTATATGACTTAGTAAATACTTAATGTTGTGATATAAATGAAATGTTGTAAACATAGTAGGTGTTGATGTACGTTCGCTAGTATAATCACAATGTTAGTGTCATAGTAGCGAAATAACTAGCAGTTCGGTCCGGCTGCAAAAGACAGCATTTCAACATACGTCACACACTCCGTAGCTCTGATTGGTCATAGGTCTATCCAATTGAGTGCAGAGGCTTTTTTCGGTTGAGACACGCCTCATAATCATGGCCCAATGGAGCGGTATCAGACTTAAATTCTGACTAGAATTGAGTATAACACCGTCAGGCTAAATTTAAACCACCCAAAAAGAGCATTCTTCCTTCACAGAAGTAATCCACATGTCTCCAAGGGGTTAAAAAAGTTATTTTGAGTGTAATCGATGTGATTTTGTAAGAAAAATATATTTGTTTTAAACTTTATAAACTCTAAAACTAGCTACCCTCAAAATAGCTTTATTGTGGATTACTTCTGTGAAGGATGGATGCACTTTTTGGGCTTCAAGGTCAGAAGTTGTTCCCTAATCCGTGTTTTCTAACGTTATAAGCTTGAAAAAGCAAGGACATTTACTAAAATAACTCCAAATGTGTTTGTCTGAAAGATAATGTGTGTATCTCGGATTGCTTAAGGGGTAATAAATCATTGGGTAATTTTGTCTGGAGTATCGCTTTAAGGGTTACCTCGACTATAAAGAATAAAGACTTGTATGCTTTATGGGGCAGGGTTTAGATGAATCCACGACTGGGTCTTAGTTGTATTAGGACATTTAAGTAGTTAACAAACAAACCTTATAAGAAGTATTATAAGTAATATTTTCCGGAATATAAGTCGCACTTTTTTCATAGTTTGGCGGGTCCTGGAACTTATACCTCAAAATTATTTCATATGAACCAAGAGAAACCATTACGGTCTACAGCCGTGAGAGTCCACTCTATGCTGCTCCTGTATTTATGTAATTCAATGGATTCAGTAATGCGGAATGACTTAATTTGGCTTATCGTGTTTAGCCTCCCAGGTATGTTCTGTATGCTATTGTGTCAATAACTGTTTATGTTACTTTAACATTTACGGACACCTATTCAGCCTGCTATTCTGTGCTATTGTTTAGCAGAATAACTTGCCTTTCCAGATTAAATGTCTGTTCTTCGGCTTCGATTTTGTGAAATCATTATCTAAATAAATGCGACTTAAACTCCAGGAGCAACTTATAGTCCGGAAAATACGGTACTGGTGTACACCTTGAGACGAAACAACGGCATTAATATATATTTAGATATGTCAGTACAAGGTGTTTTCAAATGAAGGCAGATCAAGTCTGGGAAATGTGACGTGCATATTTTTTATAAGGACGGGAGAAAAGTATTCTCCAGCTATTGCCAATTAAAGAAACATCAAAACTGTAAGTATGTTGTAGATGCAGTGAAGCGCATCCACATGTAAATAGCATTGCAGTCATGCAGACGGAAGACTGAGCTTTGGGGATTTGGCTGGGCTGCTCAAAAGCGTCCTGTGAGAGTCAAAGACTAAATACAGCCAGTGGAAATCAAGGAGATTTGGTGGAAAACAAGATGCAGCTGGTCTGCATTCAGCCAGAAGGACACTGAACCAGGCTGACAGCCAAATGAACCCAAATATGATGAAAAAGAAATGCTCTTTTCCTGTGGTTCCTTCCCCCCTCTTTCTCTCTCTTTTCTCTCTCTCACCGCATTTATGTTTAAAGGTGCATTGTGTAACTTTTAAAATGATCTCTTGACAGAAATGCAAGATAATAATACATTATTATATTATCAGTGGTATATAAAGACCTTACATAATGAACTGTATTGTTTTTATTACTTTAGAATGAGCCGTTTTTATCTACATTAAACACACTGCGGGTCTCCTTCCATGTAAATCGCTGCCTTGCTTCTACAGTAGCCCTAAATGGACAAACTTTATTACCTTATCCTACGTTGTCTCAGACTACGACATGTTTGTATTGTTGCAGCCACCGTATGCGTTTAAAAATGTACAGTAGGGGTGAGCTGTGGAATGAGCTGTTGATTGCAATTTGCAATCCCACCACTAGATGTCGCTAAAACACACTGCTACTTTAAAGGTGAATTGTGTCATTTCTTTGCAACGATTTGGAATCGTTTGTTTGGCCAAATGCTCCCCATGTTTGCCAATCTCATCTTGAGTTGCATGCATTCATATGGTATTTAATATGGTAAAGATTTGGTGTACGGCGGTGAAGATACTTACCCACCACTCCTGGTCCTCCTCACCATCTACCACAATGATTTCTCCCTCGGAGAAGGTCAGCTCATCCGGGTTATCAGCTACACAGTTATACACGGCCTTCACACGCTTTGGCTTCTGCTCGTTACACACATGGATCAAATTTGGAAACACAAGACTGTGAGTTGATATGTTATACCCTGCTAGTCCAGCCTTGCTCATAGTTCACTTTCACAATAAGCACTGTACCAAATGTTGAAAAGAGATTAGCTTTTTTTTAAATGGTGCCTTTGCTATACTGGACATTATACATTAAAAATCTATTTTTTTTCTTGAAGGCGAACATACCAGGTAGGTTTTCCTGGGCATGTGGGTGGGGGGCAGAGACTGGCCAATGGTGATTTGCGGACATCCGGGAACTTCTTTAGCTTTTTAGAATGAAAGATAAACAGAAAATGACACCTCAATAATATGGCTGATGAATCGATAATATACAGTAATAAAAGTAGTGTTCAACCAATGTCATTATCAATTAATTTGGTCTGTGATGTCACATACTGTCCCACTGCAACAGTATGACCTGAAGCACAGTTCTCCCAAAAAGGAAAATTATGTCATTATTTACTCACCAAACCTGTGTAAATTTCTCTGATTTGCTGAACACAAAAAAATATATTTTGAGCAATGACTGTAACTAAACCATTTTTGAGGACCACTGACTTACATAGTATTTTTTCTTCCTACAATGGAAGTCAGTGGTGCTCCTGTTTCTCACATGATTACAAATATCTTCCATAGTGTTTAGCAAAACAAAGACATTTAAACAGGTTTTTAACTCGCCCAATTTTTGGGTGAGCTATAAATTTAATTTTTAAAGAATCATACCCATATTTGAGAGGTGATAAAAAGAAAACTAATGAAGGTATGATGAAACAGGTTTTTATTTGATATACTGTATGTTTATATATTTTAAAAACAACATTTTCTTTAAGGCATTAAACTTTTGTGAAAACTTTAAAAAAAGCTGGCGTTGGCTGGCAACTTAAAAAACCCGCTGGCAGGGAAAGAGTTAAATATATAAACATACAATATATTAAATGAAAGAAAAGACCCTCTGCTTTAAAAAAAAAACACATTTCTTCTTTTTATAACCTCTTAAATATGGGTAGGTACGGAGCCCTTAAGGGGACATGGAGCAAAAATAAAATAAAGTTTAGTTTCATGTGCTCACGCGAAACTTTCATGTGGTCACGCGAAACTTTCATGTGCTCACACGAAACCTTCATGTGCAGAATTTTTTTTACGTTTAGTTTCGCGTGCTCACGTGAAGCTATCGTGCGAGCACGTGAAACTATCGCATGCTCACCTGAAACTATCGCACGCGCACGTGAAAGCGAAAGTTCACGTGCGCGCGCGATAGTTTCACACGAGCACGCGAACCTAAACTTTAAAAAAAAACATGAATCACATGATCTGCACATGAAGGTTTTGCGTGAGCACATGAAAATTTCACGTGAGCACATGAAAGTTTCACGTGAGCACATGAAACTAAACTTTAGATTTTTTTTACTCCAATCACCTTAGGGGCTCGGTAGGTAGGTTTGTTCAAAAAGAGTTTAAAATTTAATTAATTAAATTCGTTTTTTTATAAATTGGGTAAAAGCAGCATCTAGTGGATAATAGCAGAATTACATATTACCTTACACTAAAAAATATATATTTTTGCACCTTGTCTAATTTACTTAAATGAAACAAGTTAGTACAACACAATTTTTTATTTTTTTGTCTCAACCTATTTTTATAATGTTCAATCTGCTTAAATGTAAAAAATTACATGAACTCAATCTTTTTATATTGGGACCACATTAATGATTTTTGTTGCTATTACTTACAGGGCCGTGAATCTGTATTTCCTAGCTTGCTTTGCATGCAACTGCCTTTGGAGAGTAATTTTTTTAATTAAGTGTGTTTTTTTAGGTAAAGAGAAAGACTTTATAGTGTTTAATGTTGGTTTATATTATTGATTTAGAAGAATTTGTGTTATATTTTTACGAATTGTTTGGTTTCCATCGTGCAGAAGAGTGGCGCCTGTGGTTAAGTTGTGGATGTGACGTCCGTACTTCTTTTAAAGAGCACTAACTGTGTTAATGTCTGTTTGAAGATCAGGCTCTTCTCACATGTTCATCCAATGTGTTATTAGCATGCTAACGTGTGCTTATGCTAATTAGTATTATATAGAAACTGACAAATGGTTTAACTAGACTTTTTTGCTTGAATGAACTTGTTTTTTTCTTTGTTGAACAGACCAGAAATAATTGCGTGGAAAAGTTTTCCTTAACTGAATTAAGTTTATTGAACAAGATATTTTTATGACCAATAAAAATATATTTATTAAGTTGGTGCAACAAAAGATTATTTGTTTAACTTATTCTATTCTTGTTGTACAAGCCTAAACTAATTTCGTGGAAAGGTTTTCCTTAATTCAATTATGTTGAATGAACAAACACTTTTTTAAAAGTGTAAAAACTTGTCATTGGCAGGGAAATGTTTTCTCTTAACAGTCCATCCAGAAAAACGCGATTTAAAAAAATTAAAAAATTTACAATTTCTCTTTTATTTGATATACTGTATATTTATATATTTTAAAAACAACTTTTTCTTTAAGGCATTAAACTTTTGTGAAAATTTTGAAAAATGCTTGCGTTGGCTGGCAACTTAAAAAACCTGCTGGCAGGGAAAGAGTAAAAATATATAAACATACAATATATTAAATGAAAGAAAACACCCTCTGCTTTAAAACCCCCATCCCCACATTTCTGCTTTTTATAACCTCTTAAATATGGGTAGGTACGGAGCCCTAAAGGAGACATGGAGCAAAAATTAAATAAAATTTAGTTTCATGTGCTCACGCGAAACTTTCGTGTGCTCACGCGAAACTTTCGTGTGCTCACGCGAAACTTTCGTGTGCTCACGCGAAACTTTCGTGTGCTCACGCAAAACTTTCATGTGCTCACGCGAAACTTTCATGTGCTCACGCGAAACCTTCATGTGCAGAATTTTTTTTTACATTTAGTTTTGTGTGCTCATGTGAAGCTATCGCGCGAGCACGTGAAACTATTGCGAAAAAAATTATGCAATCGCATGATTTTACGTATAATCAGCCAAAGTCTGCATATTTATGCGGGGGACGAATTTTTTTGCAGCATAAATTGCAGATTTCCCTGCACAAAATATGCGGGCTTGCATGATTTTATAATTACCGCATTTTCATACCAAAAATCACAAAAATTTAGCATTTCGCTCACAAAAGCGCAGCCATGTCCCCTGTTGCCATGGGAACGTTATAAAGTGACGTGATTATGTGACGTGAACATCATTGAAAAGCTGCAAAAGCTGAAAACTGTTTTGCAAGTTCCCGCAATTTTATGCAATGAATATCCCGCATATTCCATCACATTTTTTAAGAAAATTTGCCACAAGATCAAGGATTTTTGCCCGCAACAATTTGGAAGGACTGTCTTAATTGATGAGATAACTTGTCAATGGTGTGGAAAGAGTTAATAAAGACATTCGTTCAACACTATTTTCATAATCGATTATTATTGATCAGTCGATTAGTTGTTGCAACCCTATTCAACAATGCAAAAAACATTTTATAAGTCAAACACCAACTTGACGGTTTAAATAGGGTTTTTTTGTCACCTACCTGGTCTCTCGATGGATCCCGAGCGTCCCAGCAAGCTTTTGTTCGGGCTCTTTTCCGCGCTGCAACCAACAACATAAAAATTCAAATTTTTATGTGCATACAGCGTACAACGTTTCCTTCCATTCCTGCAATATAGAGTTACAAAGCTAGGATATTTGAACTCGGGTCATACTGGATAACACCATTAGTAATCCGTGTGCCCTCCTTGTCTCTTCCTCTGGTGTGTGTGTGTGAGCCAGGACTTGAATAAGAATGAATGACCTGAAGAAAGCCCCAGTTCCCTACAGGAATTTTCCAAAGAGATATACTCACCTTTGACTCACCGCAAAGAAAGTTCAACTTGAGGACTTGTGACTAACAGCAGTTCGATTTTTGGACTGACTCTATCACTGGTTACTGTTGTGTTGACAGGGGCTGTGTGTATGCGCATGTGGTTGCGAGTTACGCAGTATTCTAACCTCGTAGCCCAGCTGATGTTCTGACCAGGAATGGTTTTAGGCTGTATACTCATTGCCTCCATCATACTGCCAGCTTTGGGCTTAGAAGGGGGAGGACCACCCGGTGCGAGGACTGCGGGGAGATTAAGGCATTAGACGTGTTCAGGATTACCATTTACGATAGTGAAAAAAAGCCAACTACTATGTCGATCAATCATTTATCAAAAAAATGAACTCACCAGAGTTGGATGTGACTCGTAATGGGGGCGCTGGTGGGTGCATGTTCGGTGGGTCAGAGGAAGATCTCTGCCTGCCTGTCAGATCCAAGGTTCCAGGTTTCCAACCAGGTGAGCCCTGAGTAATTCCAGGAAGACCAGACGGCTGACCTGTGAAAAAGTGAGAGAGAAAAAGGGGCCAAGAGACTATGAGAGATCGCATACAATATTCTGAGAGATTAAATGTGCACAGGCTCTCAAGAGAAGTCTGCTTTTGTTTACCAGATATGTGCATGCTGCAGTGAGTTACGGTTAACCGGATGTCTTGGCAAGCTTTTTAATTAATTCCCTATCTAGGGATTGTGGGACTGACAGAGTGACATTATGCACATAATAGTTTTCTCTTTCACCAATGTATAGTTTTGCTTCAAAGGACATGTTGGAGGCTATATGAACTAAAAATGAAACACAAGGCACATACTGGCAAGCATTTGAGCTGAGCTCCTGCCCAGAGACTTTGGGAGCACACATTTAGGTCAGCATCTTCACACGGCCATTGCCATGGAGCTTTGTGGTGTAAATGGTTATAGTTAAGAATTCAGGAATAGGTCAAATGAGATCTCTCCCATTTTGACTAATTTTGCCCTTCATGACAACTGTGAGGGGAATTAATTTTTTTGTAACTCATCCGTTTAAATTATATTAAGATTTAAAGTTCTGCATAATTAAGGGCGTGGTCACTTGAGTGAAGGTTGAACTGCCACTGCTGTCACTAGAGTCGAGCTAGGCGGGCGTGATTTCAGCAACCAGCCACCTCAGCTTCCCGCCTCTTTACCCATTTTCGGATATCAGCAAGTGATGCACAGTGACGCGCGGCAACGATGCAAACAGCAGGCACCGCCTACTATTGGCTTAAAAACGATCTTCTGAAACCTATGGGTGATGTCACGAATACTATGTCCATTTTTTTACAGTCTATGAAACACACAGGAACAACTCCGCTGCTAGCCCAAATAAACTACCTATATTTTCAACATATTAACCTATTGTTTCCATAATGCTGGGTTTACTGGGAAGCTGAACAAGCTTAACCCCTTCAGACCCTGCATTAAATTTCCCTCACAAACAATAACACACTTCTTTGCTGACGTTGAGCGTGCGCTAATCTGGTTAAGTGCCATATAAGGACTTCAACTGTACTTCCTGTACTGAAATTGCCCATAAAAGAAATAAAGCAAGATTGTTACGTATTAATCTTTCATATTACTCCGTCATATGTCCCACTTAACCTATATTTAGCATGAGAAATCTAACTCTTAACAGTGTTTATAAATCAGAATGCATGAAATAGCTTTACGGCCCCATCCTTTTAATCGTAAAAGATTAAATATTTAAAGTCTATTTTTGTGTAACTTTTTTATGTAAAGTAATAAAAAATAAGAGGTTTTGTATCAAGTATATTTCAAATTTCAACCCACAATCACCCGCTTTCTATTCATTCTTTGCTAAATGAGATGAAATAAATGGTGAAATATGAATACTTCAATTTCGAGGTGTAAGAGGTGCAATCCAATTGTCTATTAGGCATATTTAAAAAGAAAAACGACCAAATGTCCTCTTTCAACAGAAAACACATGGGAAAAGAATCTTGGCAACCAATCTCATAGGGACAAAGTTATTTTATGTAACATAAATGCAAAATGCGGACAAGCTTCGCAATGAATACATAAAAAACAAAATTGTGTTGATGAAGCAATATTGGACCCACCAGTGGGTCCACGGGGATGGCAGAGTTTAAGAGGTTGAAGTGTTTTCTGCCAAGGTAAACCCAAAGCGTATTTCAGTGATTGTGTACCATATTTTCCAGACTATAAGCCACGTTTTTTTTTTATAATTTGGCTAGTGCTGTGTCTTATAGTCAGTTGCGCCTTGAAAGTCAGTATGAATTAATTTGGACATTTATTAAGCAAGAAACAACATTAACCATTGTTTGGTTAATTTAGCCTATTCAACCTTCCAGGTTTGTTCTGTATGATGTTCGGTGTGCTGTTGTTTAGTTAAATAACTTGCCTTTCCAGATTAAATGTCTGTTCTTCGGCTTGGATTTTGGGAAATAATTTTCTAAATAAATGCGACGTATAGTCCACTGGGACTTATATATGTTATTTCGTCTTAATGATGCATTTTTGAATGGTGCGACTTATGCTCCGGAGCGAATTACAGTCCGGAAAATACAGTAGTTAAAATAAATAGTGAAATATGACATACCTATATTTCGAGGTGGTAGAGGCGGAGCGGAGGTGGACAAAGTGACGGGGGAGTTGGTGTTGATTATGGTTCCATAAGTCTCGTTGTTGACCAGGTTGGGTATGAAGCTCCGCTGCTTGTCTTTGACCAGACTGGACGTGCTGGGCTGAAGAGAATTACTTCCTGGTGTGTAGCAGCTGATGGGTCTTTCATCCCGTCTGTGAGGGCTTGACTGTCGAGACAAAGGTCAAAGATTAAGATGCAATCTGACACAAACAAGACACTTTCCTTGAAGTTTTGAGTTCTTTCTTACCTTCTCATCCAGATCTTCATCACTTTCATCCAGGTCCTCGTGTTGAAGCCTCCACTCGTACTCTACGTGTACATGAGCGTTGAACTTCCCCGCTAGCGCCTGGTTCAGCTAAAGATGAATTTACAGTGAATCAACAGCTTTCATTTCTAAACCCAAGTTCAAAATTAGCCCAATTGCGTTAACAGTAGCTTACCATTTCCTCACACTGTATATGTTTGAGTCGCCTGGCGATGTCAAGCGGTGTCTCGCCAGCCTCATTAGCTAAACATACAAGATAAAACACTTGTTAGACAGTTTATGGTGTCACACTGACTAAGCTGCTGTTAAAGTTAGTTAGTAAGCCTGGGAGGATGAGGACATCTTTAGCATTTTCTTCTCTACCTTCTACTGGCTTCCTGTGGTGAATTGTACTTTATGCATAAAACTATCCAGACAGCTTTCTCACAAAAGACGCTGGCAGGGAGCTGAGAAAAGAGATTCCCTGGCACAGTTTACTCTCCAACATACACAGAAGGGCCACGTATGGCTCCAAGCTATATTTTGACCCCATTGTTGGTGGACAGACGGTTAATGAGAGAGATTCCTGTGCATAACAACAGGCTTGCACAAACCCTCCCTAATCACCACCACATCAAGTTTTCCCAGAAGTCCGCAAAAAAACATGGTGTGAGTATCCTGAAGAGAAACACTAGACAAAACAATAAATCTGGGAATTCTAAAAAGAAAAAATACACTTTTGTGGCATTTATCCATGTCTATTAGACTATGGTCATTCGTATCCCAAAATTTACTAAATCTATTTGGTAACACTTTACTTGAAGGGGTGTTCATAATCATGAAATGGCACATGTGATGAACATGAAGGAGATTTTATGCACATTTATGACGATTGTCATTAAGTGTCATTTGTTCAGTTATGTCATTTTTAATGCAAAGATGACATTGTTTGAAATGTCTTTGTTATGACAACTTGACATAAACCAATACATAATAACTTGTCATAAACATAACATAACAGAATGATTATCAAACTTAATAAACTATATTAATTTATGGGTTAACATTACATTAAACTGTCATTTAAATGTCATAATGGGCCCTATCTTGCACCCAGCGCAATTGACTTTGTCAGTGACGCATGTATCATTCGTATTTTGCACCGGCGCACAGCGGGTTTTTCCCTCCACAGACGCACGTCAGCAAACTAGGGAATGAACTTGCGCTCCCTGGGCGGTTCAGTGCAAAAAAGGAGTCGTGTTGTGGCGCAAACCATCCCTGATACTATTTTGCAGTTTCAAAAAACAATTGCACCACTGACCAAAAAAAAACTAGTCTAAAGTCAGTGGCGCGTTGCGCGTGGTTCATTATACTATTTTAAGGGCGCATGCTTGACCATAATGTATAGCGTGCACAACGCGCACACACTTTGCTTATCTAATCTACATAGATGCAACAGTTATTTTTGCAAATCATAAATTGTTACAATAAAAAATATTAACACATGAGATAAGGGGAATCATAGTGGTGAGCATTGTGGTGATAGTTTTTATTTATTGTGTGGCTGCGTTAAAAAATTCTCATGCAAATAACGATTAAAATATTTTCATAAGAAACCTTAATGTATATGAACTTGATTTGAAAGTGTACTTTGGGGTTGGACCTTGCTTGCGTTTCTTGGGTCCGATTTCAAAGCCCCCAAACCCTTTCAGCAGTGAGGGTCCTCTGCTGGCGTCAGGTCCTGAGGCAGATCCACCTCCCGTTACACGGCGTGCCCGATTTATGCTGGCAAGCTTGGGATTCCCCCGTCTCCTGACATCATTGTAGCACTTAGCGCAACAATGGGGATGCCAGCTGATGAGACAATTGTGGCTATTTCCTCTCACGGCTGTTTAACCAACACTGATTTGGACGGGTTTCTCCCATCCCCATACAAAACAACTTCTCTGCCTTTGACTGCTCTTACAAGAACGTCGGTCTCCTCGGCTGTGAACCGCTCCTGGCGTGCGCCTGGTAAATCCGTCATAATAATAGCAACCCGCCATGGAACTTGCGCACTTGCGTTTAAAAGGAATGTTGGATAGCGTTCTGATTGGTTTATTTGACGTTACGCCCAAACCACACCTATGAATAATGAACCTACTTCAGACCAACCCCTTATTGACTGGCGCAAGAGTTATTTCTCCCGCCGGGAAAATAGCAACAGCGCCAAGATCCGCCCACAAAGTCACTTGCGCATTGCGCTTCGCACTTGCGTTTCAGATCGTTAAAATAGGGCCCAAAGTGTTAATACTATGTCAAATAATAGCATAACAAAATGCAACGGACACGTGTGCACAATACATAAAAAACTAACAACTAACCGAACTTGTTCTTCCTCAAACAGAGGATTCTTACATTTTCTGACGTAGAAAAAAACATTTAATTAATTGATTTAATTAATTTAATGAACTGTTTTCCAGCGATATGGACCCAATGTTGCATGGCTTAATCCATTATTGTACCATTTTCATTTAATTTTAGGTGAATCGGTATATAATTTTATCAATGTTAATTTTTTTTATTATTATTGGATGGTTGATTTTATTTGTTAAACTCATGGAGTAAACTAAAAAAAAAAAACACTATGAACTGAAAAATATTCATGACGCTCTTATAAAACTATTTGACAGAGTATTAACACTTAATGACATTTTAATGGCAAATTATATTTGTACCACTGTAGTTGAGGTCAAGAAAAATATTAATGACGCTGTTATAAAACTATATTACTATGAAGTATTGAGTATTAACACTTAATGACATTAATGACAAATTCCATATGTTACACTGGTAAAAAGTGGTCAGTTATGTTGTCTTGATAATGTCAAGTTGTGATGACAAGTTATGATGTATTGGTTTATGTCAAGTTGTCATAACAAAGACATCTCAAACAATGTCAACTTACATTGAAAATGACATAATTGAACCAAAGACACTTAATGACAGTTGTCATAAACATGCACAAATTCTCCTGCATGATTATGAAGGTGTCATGTCAGTCTTATAAACACCCCTTCAAGTAAAGTATTACCATTAATTCTTAGCAGAATTGCGCAATTATTTCTCTTAGGGAAAAACAAACCAAAAAGACTGATGACTCATAATGCACTACACAGGTGTTTGACCAATCAAATGCTTTCTAGAATGAGTATGCTTCTTCCCCATATCACCCGCAATAGAATTGTCTATCAGCTATATTTAAATAAAAAAAGAAAAAAGGCCAAAACATTAGAAAACACATGGGAAAAATTATTGGCAACCAATCTCATAGGGACTTCATTCGGACTGGTTTCACAACTTATGGATTTTCTGGCAGAGTTTAAAAGTGCAATGTGTTGTTTTATGATCTCTTGACAGAAATGCAATATAATATACATAACTATATAATTAGTGGTGTATAAAGACCTTAGATAATAAACTGTATTGTTTTTATTATCGTAGAATGAGTAGTTTTTATCTACATACAAGCAGGTCCCCTTACATAAAAGTCCCCACCATGTTTCTACAGTAGCCCTAAAGAGACACAGCATAAAACACTAGGTTTTCTCAGACGATGACATGTTTGTCCTGTGCCGGCTACTGTAGCTTCTCTATGCTTTTTGAAAAGGAGGGATAATTTGTGAACTGAGCCGTTGGTTGCAATTCACAGTTGCACCACCAGATGCCGCTAAAAGTCCCACATCGCACCTTTAAGAGGTTCCAGTGTTTTCTGCAAAGGTAAACCCAAAGCGTATTTCAGTGACTGTGTAGTTGGATTTTCTTACCAATATCTATAGAGGCCTTTCCTCTCAGCAGCAGTTTAAGACACTCGCTGTTGTCCGTCAAGCAGCAGTAATGCAGCGCTGAGCTTCCTTTAACCGTTTGCTTATCCAGGTTCAAACTGCAGAGGGAAACACAAATTTTTTTCGTTTTATAAACATAAAACTTCAACTTTCTGCTGCAGCCACAGCTATAAAAGCCACATTGAAACCAGCATGTTTAAATAGCTCTGGTCAAACAACGACAAAAAAGGCATTCATTCATGTGTATTTGGAGAGCTGTGAAAGTTGGTCAGCAAAGAATGGAAATAAAAGTGGAAAGTAATTTCGGCTGTCTGGGTCGTGCCTGTTTTGGGTGAGGAAGTCCACGATGTGAAGGGAGGTCCTGTCCACCAGTCTGACGGCCAGATGAAGAGCTGTCTCGCCTTGTTCCTACCACAGCAAAGCAAACAGAGAAATGAACAAACAAACAAACAAACAAACATAACAAGGAGTTATATTGAAGCTCGGTTGCTTCTAGAGTTTGTGTATGCGCTACTTAGGAAACATTTGGTGATAATCTGACCCTGTCTGTGAAAACCCAGCTAAACTGACCTAGAAGTTTTGTAAAGCCAACAACTAAATAGCTGTCATCCAATCAGAGGTGAGATAAGCTTACATGTCCATTGGCCAGAGGAATAGGCTCCATTAGATCCACCCCCTCAGCGTAGACCTGGATCAGAGAGAAAATATCTCGGGCCTTCACTGCGTCACACAGCGTGTGCAGTTTGGAAAGACCATCGGGACACTTCTTTCGAGCGAACCGTTTCTCTGTGTATTTTGCCAGGATGAAGTCTTTCCTCGCCTGCCTGTGCCATTAAACAGAAGATGAAAGGGGATACATTAAAAATGAAAAACTATGCAAAGGCGCCACTTTGAGTTACAAGGCAAATTCCCAAAGAACAACTCTGGCTTACATGTCACTGGCCGGATTTGGTTTGATCACATCTTCCGCCGTCAAACAAGCCTCCATGATCTCATTAAACCCAGCGTTCCCCACGTTCTTGGCCAGCTGAACACCACAGCACACCACGTACACACAAACACATGCATGAAATCAACCGTACAGCAAAAGTTAGATGCATTCAACATCCCCAAACTGCCAAATGTGGTGCATTTATTCAGTCCATTTCATCTATTTTGTTACTTAATTATATTCCAATCAGCGTAACAATGTGTCTTGGCAAGCATGTATTGTGTAATTGCCGTAATGATCCTAAACGGCACAAACATTTAAGCTGCAATCATGCGTGTTTAATGACTCCCAAAGAGTCTGATTTTTTATAAAGAAACGATATAAAATTCAAAGCATGCAGATTGAATCAAATCAAGTGCAAACCGCAAATAAACCCAATATTAAAATCTGAAGAGATAAGCTTCTTAAATCAAGCACTAACCAAGAGTTCAGAGGTGCTGAGGACATCTAGCGTTAAAGACTGGATTCTGGAGTAGTGCACGCCCAACTCACGGTGGATCCCAGAACACTCGATGCACGTCAGGATGCCCAGGTTGGTGGACAGCCACGTCGGACCTGAGGAGGAATAAAAGATGCTCACATGCTTGCAGAAAAAAGAAGGCCTCTCAAGGTTCCCACACCTTGGTTAACTTCAAATTCAAGGATCTTTCAAGGACTTTCCAGGTCCAATACCCTCCAATTCAAGGACTTAATGTGTGGACACATTTCAAGTGAGAGCAAGGTAACATAGTGTTACCTTTTAAGATACATTGTTACAGTTCCCTTTCGAGGGAACCTCGCGCTCCGTCACTGCGGTGACATTTTGGGGACGCCTTCAGGGGTAAGTGCGTCTGAATGTGTATATCAAATACAACCAATGGTGAGGATTAACGACAAAGACATGGTGACGCGGGAGCCAGGAAGTGTATCGCTATCTGAAATATTGCCAAAGACGGCGTTACAGGGACGCAGGAAGTATGGCAAGGGAGACGCAGCACCTGGTTCCCTTCTCAGGGAACAACAGTTACATACGTAACCCGAGACGTTTTCATGTGTCAAACACAACTATGCAAAAAAGCATTTTGGTATGAATCAACATTCGGATACAGAAGATATAAGCATTTAAAGTGAACAGTTTAGCACGTGTTCCTAAAAAGTCTAGAATTTTTATGATATTATCCTACACTACACAGGGAATATATGAATTTTTTTCCAGAAAACGTCTTGCATAAAATAGATTCAAGCACTTTCAATGACCTGTATCTATGTATGCATATTTTCAAAAACTTCCCAGGGCATTGAATTTCCCCCCAGATTCACAAACTTTCAAGGATTTCAAGGACCCGTGGGAACTCTGAGTAACATCATCACTCCTGACTACTCCCCCCTCGCTCAAACTTCCGCCAATATTACTGCGCCCGAGTTCGAAGTGCTGCAAACTAAGTGCTCTTCTGCCATACAATATAGTTCTCATTTTTTTATTTGCTTAAAAAAAATCGCCACGTTTTATTTTGTGTCACCATACTTACTCGTGTACCTTCTCATGTAACGGTCTTTAAATAGGGAAACATGGAAGTTTTGGTGGATCCTAAAAATGAATGGGGCTAGGCTAAATGCTAACACATTTACGATGCACTGTACAAAGATTAAGTGCACTGTTGAAAAAAGATAGGTATGTATTAATTTGTCTACAGTAAGTTGAGGTAAGAGCATAGTAAAATATTGAAAACTGTTGTGTTTTCCTTTAAATGACGGTCAATTCATTTTTAAAGACTGTATGACGAACATATTTTTGTAATAAAATGCGCTGTTTAATCTTACGGATTTAAATCAATATGCTCTTGATAACTCTTATTGTCATTAAAGATAAAATAGGGTCAGGCATATTATGTTTAACATCATAATGGTGGTTTCCTTTTTTGACTGTGTGATTGGTCCTAACTAAGCAGCCTATGCAAATTCAACCCTAGCCGACTTCCTTTACAACCAGCTTCCCCTTTGTTCTTCCTCTGAGCCAATTCCAAACAACCCACCACTTCCTGTCAATTTCCAGGTCATTTACCGGGAGCTCCGCAGTCACAGCAGACGTCGTTGCCGGCCATCCGCTTGACCTCACCCAGGATGGCCTTGGTGAGCTCCTGGACGATGTTGTTCTCGCCGACGTGTTGGTCGCCCTTAAAGGCGTTATTGAGTGCCTCCTCTTTGCTGTTTTGCAACACTGAGATCCATCTAAGAGGAAACCCAGGAATTATGAGAGGAAATAAAGAGCAGTGATGGCAAATAAAACAAGTTAAAAAAAGTAATATCAAAGCTCTCGTGACAGCTTCCCATTGAAAAGATAAAATACGAACTCACATTTGACACTCCGGCTCATCTTCTGCCTGGAAATGATATGTTCTGTCATCTAAGAGTAAAAAACGAAGGAAAAGACTGATTATACCTATTGTCAATTAATTTGTGATTTATTTTTTTCTACATAAAATCATCCTACATGATGTTAAGTGAAAATATATGTGAAAATATAACCTTGATATATTTAATATTGACTCATGTCAGATCTTATTTTAATATTGGTATCAATCAGAAAAATATAACTTTGATGGACCTAATCTCATAATTAGATTACAAGAATTTAAATATACAATGTTGTCATGTCCAAACAAAAATGGTATTACTATTTAATTTTTTCGTACCTTTTTGTTAGCATAATGCCAACCATTTAAATAAAAGCTTGTTAAGTAATCCCTATATAATAATATAGCAATAAAGAGGATACTGTTGTTCTAAATAGGCTTTATAAAGCCGAGATAATTCCAGTAAGCAATAAGTTGTACTTGCTAAAGGGAAAACTTCCTCATAACTGTGAAAAACTACTGGGAATGAGGATAAACTGAGGAAATAAAAGACAGGGCAGGCTGAAGATAACCTTCAAAACTCCCACTCATGACATAACACATGAACTTGTTTTTTTCTCTGGCGTCAGTTTCCTGTGCCCAGATGAGGAAATACTGAAACATGGGAGAAATTCCCCAGCTCGTACTAGTGTTTCCTTAAAGATAACACTAAACACTTAAATAGGTGTTTCTAATAAACACGCAACAGCTCAGAAGACAGCATCAACAAAACCGCCTAAACCAGCCTGAGATGGATTGTTGGTCTTAGCTGGTTTAGGCAAGTCTAGCTGGCCTTCAGCTAAGTGAGCTGTGAACCAACACTTGTCTCTGACCCAGGCCAAGGATTTGTAAACACTGGTACAGAATCTGACCATGTGAAAACTATGATGTTGCCCCCTTTGCAAACACAGTGCTTCCGGGTTTAAAAATCCCATGTTTTCCTTACAGGGGAATTTTTTTTAACTTTGTTTAACTCTTTCCCCACCAGCGTTTTTTATAAAGTTATACAATTCAGAAAATGTTCTTATTAAAATGTATAAACATACAATATATAAAATGAAAGAACAGACCCTCTGTTTGTAAACAACAGAAAAAAATATTTCATCCTACCTTCATTATTTCTCTTTTTATCACCTCTCAAATATGGGTAGGTTTCTTCAAAAACACCAAATTTTGAGCAAAAAGCTGAGATAATGAATAAATTGTGAAGGACTTTTGATAGAGATCAGATTCAGAGCGATCCTCAAAACATACATGGACATACAGCTGCTTGCCCTAGGGGAAACCCCTGGGTTGTTCAAGTTGCGGAAGAACACCATCTGGTGGATAATAGCAGTATCACAGATTGCTGTAAATACTCGTCATTGGCAGGGAAGCGTTTTATCCTCATTGACGAGTTAACTCGTCTATGGCGGGGAAAGAGTTAAAGACAGACCTACTGTATGCATATACATGGTTGTTAATGGCATTTACTTCTGTTTCTGTTCATTATTTAGCATTATTTCAACGTAATTTTCAAATTATCATGTTTGACAGATCAATTCTTGGTAAAGAACTACGCCACCCATGATCCATTCCGACCAATCAGAAAAGCAAGGCAAACAAAATGTATGAATCAATTGAATCAAGTTATTAAAATGAGCCTAATGCCTAATTTATTGGAAAAAAAATCCTAATGCTTTTTGTTGGAAAAATACAAATGTGTATGGGGCTGATCACACCAAACGCGTTTTAAACTCTTGGAAACACAAGGCGCGATGCACTGCCTTTAAAAAAAAAAAGTGCAGTGCGGCGCTTTTTATATTGCTAGGCAACCACAGAGTCAGCTGTCTTGTCAATTAAATATTTAAGCGCGAGCGCTCTTTTGCTGTTAACTGTCATATTAGCAGAAACTTTAAACAGAGGGCGCTTAATCTGACCTTGTTTTAGGGTGACAGATGCACAAACACGCAGGAGAGAATAAGCGAGTGGAGTCCGGTTCTTCAAAGCAACTGTAAACTTCCCTCACCACAACGTAAGGCCCGCCTCTCCCCTCATTCAATTGGACAATGGAAAGACACGAATGATGTTGGCTGCTTTTCTGCTCTCAGCGTTCCTTCAAAAACGCGTGCTGCGACCAGCGGCAAAAACCACAAGCCATTTGGCGCGCATAAACAGATATTCTGCCCATAGAATATCATTAAAAAAAGGCGCCTGCAACTGCCATAAACGCGTTTGGTGTGATTGGCCCCTTTCTTCTATTCATTGACTTTAAAGGGCACATATTATGCCCATTTTTACAAGATGTAATCTAAGTTTCAGGTGTGCCTGGAATGTGTCTATGAAGTTTCCGCTCAAAATACCCCACAGATCATTGTTATACCATGTACAAAATGACCCTATTTGGGTTTGTACCTTTAAATGCAAATGAGCTACTGCCCTCACTCCCTTACTAACAGACAGTGAGCTCTTTTAATTAAAAATAGATCTGATTCCTGTGAATATAGTCTGAGACAATAGTATCTTTAGTAGCATTAACGCTAAAGTGTACTAACAAACACATTTAGAAAAGCTCAGTCAGTGACCATGGGCGGGGCATTATCAGTGTGATGTCACATTAACAAGATAATCACAACAGCATGTCTAATGACACAGCTTTGGTTTAATTTTTTTTCATTGTAAGTTGTTGTGTTCACATACTGCCAACAAACATTGATGTCTAAACCTTGTAAATATGGATTTTTTATAATATAGGCCTATAAAGAGGTTTTACAGAGCTCATGTATCAGATTTACAGATGTGTGTGTGAAGTAACAGCGACGGCTGTAACCGTACGAGAGATGAGGTCAAAACTCTTCTTCTCCTCTGGGTTGTGCTTCACCTGACAGGTAAGAAGATTGAGTTTGGCAGGAGGTCTGTTAGCCTGAGTCACAGAGAAAAAAAAGAGAGAGGAAAAGAGACAGCATATCAGTTACCGAAAAAAAAAACATACTAAAAATAAGTCTTATATTTTAAATTACGTTTTAGAATTAGACTAAAGATTGATGTGCTGTTAATGAAGGTGGACATAAGCATTTGTCGTATCCCTCCTGCCAGTTATCTTGATCTAAAGAGCACTGTGGCCAAAGCAAATGCCTCCATAAAAGACCCAAGAACGGCTGATGTTCTGAGAGGCTCGTACGGGGAATATTCAGAAGCATTCAGCCATTGAAACAGCACTAATGAGAAAAGAGGCTCGTTGGCTTGGAAACAAGACTCGTACCCGGTGTTAATGTGTGCTTTTGTGTGTTTGGGTTGTTTGTATATCAACATCAAGATTAAGGGCCAGATTTACTAACAGTTGGCACAACTGCAAACTATTATTTGACGTTAAATAACAACTATCAGGATTTACTAAAGATGTGCACGTGCAGTGGATAATTAGTGCTGAAAAGATGTGGCCTTGTTATTTTTGCAAATGAGCTTACTGCATATGCATGACTAGGAGTTATTTCCTGTTTCAATGTTGTGTTGCCCCCTCGTGGGCTTTTTGGTTTTCTTGTTTATTTAATAAATGTTCAGTGTTCACTCCCCGATATCGTCTGTGCATGGGTTCTCTTGTTCCTCGTCTCCAGATTCTCACAGAACGATCCAGCCACAACTGAACCCAGCAGCGATGTCGGGGAAGTCAGCGCGTGCAGCGCATCTGGAGCTGCCGAAGCCAGCGCGTTCAGCGAGACTGAAGCTACCGAAGCCAGCATGTTCAACGCCGCCGGAGCCGCCGATGTCTGCGCGTTCAGCACGGCCGGAGCCGCCGAGGCCAGCGCGTCCAGCGTGGCTGGAGTTCTCCAAGCCGGCAGGTTCAGCGCAGCCGGAGCCGCCCCAGTCCGCGTGTGTAGCGCAGCCGGAGCCGCCCAAGCTAGCGCGTTCAGCACGCGTGGAGCCGCCCAAGCTAGCGCGTTCAGCGCGCGTGGAGCCGCCCAAGCTAGCGCGTTCAGCGCGCGTGGAGCCGCCCAAGCCAGCGCGTCCTGCGCGGCCGTAGCCGCCGAAGCCTGCGCGTTCAGCGCGGCCGGAGCCGCCGTTGCTTGCGCAGCTGTCCTGTCTACAGACTTTGTTTCATGGACTTTGTTTTGTGTTTTTACCATGGACTCATGTCTGTTTTGTTTAGTGTTTTGGTTTTGTCTTGTGTGTTCCCCTGAGGAGCGTCTGGTAGTCACTCCTTAGGCGGAGGCTACTGTCAGGACTCTGCCATGAGAGTTTGGTTTTATATTTATATTTTATTGTGATGGCAGAGTTCTGATAGTCTCTTGTTTCATGTGAAGGCCATGCCTTGTTTAGTGTGGCATGTGCCTCTGGTGTCTCGTCTCTAGTCCCCGCCCCCTTGTTCTCCCTGTTAATTATTCATTATTAGTTTATCCCATTCACCTGTGTTGCCCTCGTTATCTTGTTAAGGTTTCCCTATTTAATCTCCTCTTGTCTCTTGTCTTGTGCTGGATCGTTGAGTTGAATCATGTCATGTCTTGTAGTCTATCGTGTTTATTCAGTTATAGTGTTCATCAGAATGTTTCTTGTCTAGTCAGTGCTGTTATTTCATGTTTCAATGTTGTGTTGCCCCCTCGTGGGCTTTTTGGTTTTCTTGTTTATTTAATAAATGTTCACTGTTCACTCCCCGATGTCGTCTGCACTTGGGTTCTCTTGCTCCATGTCTCCAATCCTCACAAGGAGTTTCCCTTTTGGACGCTAAATTTATGGGAGTAGAAGTATTTAAATGATTCACACAATGCGATTTACTAATGTTTGGGCGTGATATTACTGGTGTTTGCGGCATTATTTAACATCGAAAAAAGCACATCTTAAATCATTTCGCGCTTGAAATGGCTGAAATTGTTGCTATTGGAGAGGCATCGCAGAGATCAGAGAGCGCGTGGTACAAGACAGAGGATTTTTTAACATGGATCAGCTTATTTGGAATGCCATAGGAACATATTATTCGAAAAATTTTGTTGCCATGTTATTTTTATATTTGCTGGAGGAATTAAAAGAGAAGTCACTAGGAGAAGTCACAAAATACCAGGTGTTTTAAAACTTCTTGTAAATCTTCATTTTTTGTCCTCCAGTTATTTTCAGTGTACTATGGTTTCATTAGCTGGGATTTTACACCCCAAATTTTCTGCTGCGATGTCCGTGGTGCTGAACTAAAGCACATCAGTCATAAGTAGGTCACCCGCACCTCATCAGCTCTGCTTATTTGCGACCCTGAACTAATTTGCGCTGCTCTTAGTAGATTGCGTTGGTCATTATGGAAATCAGCCATTGCGTGCCTGTGTTATTTAATTTGCGCTTTTTTAGTAAATAATCCGCAGATATTATCACTCGCATCTGTGCTTTTTTGGAATTGCGCTCTCGTGCTAATTCGCCCCGTTTAGTAAATCTGGCCCTAAAGATCTAAATGTTGTAGGTGTAGTTAGGGTGGGGAAAGGGGGGGCACTGCCCCCACAGACCAGAGCCAATTATAATTTTGTCTGAGCTACCAATGAAATAAAAATATGAAAATTCATATTTTATTTGTCTTATCTCAATTTTTTATGGGTAGACTGATTAACTTATGCTTTAAATGAATTAAAACTATTTTAGCCTTATTCAAAAACCATGAAGCACTTCCTCGTTAATATCAAAATATTGCAGTGCCATTGTTTGCTGGAAAAGGTACTAGAAAAAGCATCCTTTCATTTAATTTGTTTAAATCTATTTTAATCACCTTTATGTCTTTGTAATAACAATTACCTAAACACTCCATTGATATAACAATATATTTGTAGAGCTATATTTATATGACTATGTTGTTTCCTTATTTAATGTGGTACAGTATACAAACTACAAGTATAATATTTATTTAAGTGAGGTCAGCAGTTTACATACCGTCCCATGTGAGATTGTCAAATAACCATTTTTCACTGTGCATTTTCTCTTCTGCCATACTTTCCGTAGCCTGGGGACAAAACAGGAAATGACTTCATCATCCATCAGCGAATCAATTCACCCATAGCAGACACAAGTCAAATATTTTCAACATTCAATACATGATAAATTACATAGCACTGTATATGCTTTATTAAACATGAACTAACTCAAAATAAACCTTTTAATGCACGTTCTGTTATGCTATATATTTAGTGTTCCTGTAGCTCAATTGGTATTTAGCATTTTGTGAGCATACACATTCAGATAAACTGTATTATTGGAATACACTGTCAGTGGCTTTGGATAAAACCATGTGTCAAATTAATATCAAACCACAATTACCCATCGCTCTTTTTGTAAAGATTCCCGCTGCGTTCTGTCCCGTGTTCTTTGTTTCCCTGGGGCTGGTGAAGACTGTAGGTGGCGCTCTGCCTAACCTGCGAGTCCTATGTAAACAAAAACAAAAATGTCTATACTCCGCAGGTAGAAGCAATAGCAGGAAAACGCAGACAGCATCACCAGGCAGAAGAAATGGAAAGTCACTCCAGTGAGGAAATGGGAACAGTGGGGTTCAAGTGTCCCCAGAGAGCTGAGCTCATTTTGAAATGCACTGCTTTGGAGCACACGGCTCTGAGCCAGTAATGACAATGCTCCCATTTTAGTACTAATGTTGTTTTTTAGCTAAATGGAAGCCAGAAAGGGTTGTACCCCGACAGCGTTCACTGAAACTCATGGCTTATATTTAATGCTACAGAACTCTTGTGTGAGGAACAGCCACAGCAGCAGTCTTATCTAAATTGCATTCAAAATTTTAGCATTAGGACCAATCAATATTATAGAAAAATTACTTTTTTAAGTATAAAAGCAAATGTTTATATGTAAGTAGATGGCAGAAAGTGTGTACCAAGATGACACTTACTCTCCTAGACTTCGTTGCCAAAGGATGGTAAGCATTAAAGAAGAGAAAAAGCATGAAACCTATTGCACAATACTGGTACAGTTTACTGGTACAGTTTTTATCAAAACACTAAGCACTAGAATCTAGCTAGAATCATAATATTTACAATCTAGAAAGAAAAACAATGCATTATAATTAAGCAGAAATGTATGAAATGATTATATTTAAAATAAAACGCAGCCTCGAGTGCCTTATTACACTTATAAGTAAGGCTACCGCATTTTAATATTGCATCATTCTTCTAACGTAAGCACTGTAGTACAGTATAGTCGGATGACAGGAAAATAAGAGCTGTGAAAACAACTAAAAACGTTGTATTGGGGCGGTTCACATTTCGAATCTAAATCCGCATGGAAAACGTGACCATTTGTTGGTTTTGTCACAGGACCTGCTGTGTGCTTGCGGCATTCCAGAAAGTTGAAATGTTTTTAACTCAAAGCGGTGCAGACGCACCTAGAAAAACGAGCATGTCGCACCACGTGTGCATCACGACGCGTCGCTTACATTATGAGAGTGCATACTGCGCGCCTATATTTGAAATAACAAACTTGGGCGCGTAAAAGGAATGCGAAATGTGAATCGCCCCTTATCCGTGCCAGGACAGGGATGTTACTTCGTAAACCTAGACAAAAATATAAAAAAATAAAGACAAAAAATCAACAACTTTGTTTAGACGGACAATGCGGTGCACAAGGGAGTTGGGCCGACTACAAATCAGCAGTAAGGTGTGAAGCCAATCAGCAGTAAGGTGTGTGTCTGTGTGTCTACTAAACGACGTTGTTGCCTGGGTTGCGTATGTGTGGGGCGGGTCTAATCAAAAGAAGGTCAAGATTCCCTATTGGGGTAGGGGCGTGTTTGTTTAGGTGATTGAAATGTCAACATTGGCTTTCAGAGATCATGGACCCCGCCTTTAATGTTAAAAAACTTGACTACTACAAACCCAGTCCTGATTTATGGTTGTCAAGTACTTGCGCATGCCTGTAGATTGAACACATAATACCCATGCGCATGACATCACCATTTTTAAACATTTGCATTCGTCATTTACACTGAAATGGTAACGCTGTTGTTTTCAAAAACTTGCACTTTAACCGTTTTCAAAAGTTGGCATTTTTAGGACCCGAAAGCGTGGTTGTCGTGTAAATGAACAGCCAAAACGCATAAAAACCTTTTAGCTTTTGTTGACATGTAAACTACCCCTAAAAAAGTTTAAAATGGACAGCAATTATAAATCATTCTAATTTAGATGTAATCCTGCATTGTAAATGTAGTATAATTAACCACTAAATGATGCAGTGGTTGGTGGATAGTGTTGTATTTGGTTTGAGAAAGGACCAACCTCCTTCTGCTCCACCTGCAGAGCTGTCTTCAGAACGTCCCGTAACTGGGTTAACTGTTTGCGCTCTTCATCCTGCACCTGTTTGATCTGGGAAAGACGACCGGACAGTAGAAATAAATATTATCATGACTATAATATACACATTAATTTTTTCTAATTGTTAACACAATAATTTATACTATCTAACAACTTTATTTTCAGACATAAAAAAGCACTTTTTATAGCTTTGAAACAATATGCATTGTAAAAAAGCACAAAAATAAATAAATCTGAATTAAACTGAAAAAAAAATGCTTTTGTAGAGATAGAAACAGGATTTAAAGGGCATTTGTGTGAACCTGTGTAGTAGAGGTCTTCTTGGGTCCAAAGAAATTTACCTGACCCGAACCACTTTTTACCCAAACCTGGCATGCATAAATATTTTTATAATAGAAAAACCCGACCCGAGACAAATCCGAGAAAATTAGACCCCGAGTCCGCCCCAACCCAGTGACAAATTTATTTAACTCAACTGGAAACTAATGTAAACGGCACCGACGTGTATGCAGTCTGCAGCCCCGCACGCACTAGTCAGAGAGAAAGAAACCAAATGGCTTCGCAACCAATTTGGCCTGCTGCTCCATTTTTTTATCTTGTTATCTGATGACGACATCACGCTTACTGTTCAACGATTTGCACGAGTCAATGCAAAGACGCGATCTGACGCGTCCTCGTCAATGCAAAGACGCGATCAGACGCGTCCTCGTGTGGGGCGATGCGAATGACGCAATATGGGCGGCGCGTTTGCCACGAAAACACGCGCTATTCGCCTCAAACGCGTCTTCGCCCAAGTTGAAAATATTCAACGAGCGAAAAATTCGCATGACACAAAATTAAATCCTGCGAGTAATCAAGTGCGAGTAACGCGATACCCCGCGTTTGGTGTGTACGTAGCGTTACAGTGTGTATTCAAAATTGATTTAAATGTCTGGCCAAATGAAAACTAACCTACTGCCAACCACACAATGTCGCAAGCACTCTTGGCAAACAGAGGAGGGGTTAGGAAATGACTCGATGCACACACACAAAATGTTTGTGTCTTTTCGGGTCCGTTCGCCAAAAATAGTATACCCGACTCGTGCCTGAGGCACATGAGGTTTTCAGGTCTAAGTGTACCCGTGAAGCCCATTCATAAAGATTAATCTTTATTTAATACTAATCACTTACAAAAAAGTTTTTTTTTCTTTTAGTAAAATAGTTTTTTTTGCTTTTAAGGTATTAAATACTTAATTAGTATGGCTTTTAATAATGCCTGATACAAACTCTCTAATATTAGAGCATACATGAGTCTCACCGAATGCAAGTCTGTAGCGAGTTTTTCTATTGAAGGTTTTAGGTTATCCACTGCTTTTAGACCATCCTGAAAGAAACTACATCAAAAGACTTTACGTCAGATTTCATCCTAAAAAAAACATATCACCTTTAGTCACCTTTACATAATGGCTTTGTCTCAAAATTTAGTGAGCTGACAACCTAGGAGTATTCCTTCAAACATACAAAATGTGCCTATGATGCTCTTATAAACCGTCTAGGTTGGCTGCTCACTACATTGTGACAGACCTATTATTTTATGACGGATATGACCAGACTCACTTGCACTGTGCATGAAAGTATTTGATGAGATTCTGCAGCAGGTCGACCCCCTTCTTGATCTTTATTTCGTTGACTTTAAGAAGGTACTGTAAGAAAACAATGGGAGACACTGAATCACACACGGTGCACAGGAAGCTCCTGTGGAATTAAAGCAACATAACAGGATTCTCCATCAAAGAGAGATCCTCCTCTGACCTCACACATCTGAAGCTGGAAAAAACGCCGCTCTTTCTCCATCTCCTCGGCTATCTCGGCTCCGCTGATCTCCGTCCGGATCATTCCGTGCTGTCGGGCGTGCTCTTTTTTCTCCTTCTCTATTTTAGAACTGCATGAAACACACACAGACCACCTTAAAATTGAGACGCAAACACACAGACGGGAAACACAAACTCTTCCACTCATGCAACAGGGCATTCTTTTCCATATGCTCCAGCGGCATATTGTACCCCACATTACGGAAGCAGCACTTCCTCTGTGGGGAAGGAGAGATCGAAAGCGTCGGCCCTGTTCTTCACAGAACGTGGACTTTAGAGAAAGCCTCATGCATTAGCTCAGGCCTTCCAGATATGACTTTTAACCTCAGCAGGCCATGAAGCAGGCTAACAGTCTGTTTCTGGAACTTCGGCTTTCATGATCTGACACCTTGCGGGAGATTTGTTACAAGGAGATGGCTAAAACTAGATGCCATTCCGAAACAAACGATTTTTTGAGATATAGAAAGATAAAGGCAAATGACAGACTGTGGTAAAAGCTTAGAGCGCTGATTAAAGTGCTGTGTTAGCATGGGGAGCTGCCGTGAAGCTTCATTTTTAGAGTTTTGCGCAAAATCTAAAACAAAACAAAAAAAGCTAAATTGTAAGTCTCAAAATAACATAGTTCTTCTTTTTAAATAATCAGTTAATTTTTTTTACATATATTGTATTCTTACATGAAAAAGTTACTCTTAATCGCACTGATAAGTCAGATTACAGCCACAATATGTAAGATTTTCACCACTAGAGGTCGGTATTTTTGATAATAACAATTACAAAGGCAAACCTTATGACATTATGAAGAAGAGTGGAACGATTAGAGATGTTGGGTGCATCCATAGACTGTAAAAAAGATGGACGTAATGTCCGTGACATCACCCATAGGTCTCTGAAGATCGGTTTTGAAGCCAATAGTAGGTGGTGTCTGCTGTCGCCATCTTGGCCGCGCGTCATTGCGCATCACTTGCAGATATTCGAAAATGGGTAAAGAGGCAGGACGTGGATGAAGCTGAGGTGGCTGGTTGCTGAAACCATGGCCGCCTAGCTTGACTGTAGTGACAGCAGTGGCTGTTCAACCGTCACTCAAGTGGCCACGCCCTTAATTATTACAAACTTTAAGGCTTAATATAATTTAAACGGATGAGTTACAAAAAAATTCACCCCCCTCACAGTTGTCATGAAGGGCAAAATTACCTATACAGACCAAAAACAACTTTTTTACCAGGCTGTAAACATAATATTTTTTCTGCTCTAAAGTTGGGCATGTGGCTCTATGGGAATTGACTCCTTTTGGAGCCAGCCTCTAGCGGCCAGTCAATGAATTGCAGTTTAAATCACTTCCGTATTGACTTCATCAGAGAGATCGAAAGGTTGCACCTCGGGTACATCCCAATTCAGGGTCTGGATCCTTTTTAAGGCCGCGGACTCGGTAGCCTCTAAAGTCCACGAAGCAAACTGAAATGAGACTGTTGAGCTTACAGGGGGAGTGGCGTCACTTGCTCTTCTCGCCTACTACAGGTGAGACCTATCAGACTATAAATAATTGTGCCCGATTTTTTTTATTTTATTTAAAAAAATATAATGACACACTGATGCAGATTAAACTACCCAACAGTATGTAAATTTTACCAACCTTATAACTATACAAAAGTAAAATGCAACATGCACAATATTGCAGCAATAATATTAATTCACATCATTAAAACATCATTTATATTAATAAAACAGTGACAATGACCTTTAATTTGAAAAAATATATATACACTTTTATTTAACTACAGTTCTGAATGTTTATTTTAAAATACCCAAACGTCACAGGTGCGCATTGAATCTTAGGATAACCAAAGCTGTGAAGGATCCATCTATGGGCCACACAATACCACATTCGCATTGGGGAAGGCAACGACGTGGCCCGGGACGTCATTGGCCTTCAAATACAGCCTAACTGTGCATTCAGACTGCCACCGGCGAGAGCGTCAAAGTGGCCGGAAGTCATTCATTTTCAAAGAGAGCCGGCGGCGAGCAGCGGCGCGTCATGTACAGCGTGAGCGTCGAGGAGAGTTGAAATCAGCTCAACTTTATGGTAATGAGATATGATGTGGTTCGGCGGCAACCAATCGGAAGGCAGAAATGTTCGGCAGCAACCAATCGGAAGGCGGAAACATCCGCATGAGAGGAGTTCAGAGAATGCATTCGAGCATCAGAGCGTCCACTACACCTTTTCTTTAGCGTCGTTGGCAGGGCAGCCAGAGCTTTTATTGACGCTCTCGCCGGTGGCGGTGTGAATGCACAGTTAGAATGGCGCAACCACTGAATTGGGATGCACTCGTTGTTTTCACCACGTATGGAATTCGCTAATCATGTTTACAGATGAGGTAATAAATTGATGTTATTACCTGTAAGTTTGATCGCATTATATTTTGTAAGTGCGATAATTACAAGGAAGACAAGGGACGAGCCATTATTTAAAACAGGAATTTCTCTGGATTTACACATTCTTGGGGACTTCTGGGATAATGCCAGTACACAACTCCATGAAATACATCATAATGTGCAAGTGGCTTTTGGATAATTTATTACAAAAATGTTACATATTGTTTAATTTAATTTAAGTGAACAGATTAATTTTAATAGTTTGTTTCAATAAAATATTGTCTTATTGAAGAAAAACAAAAGTTCAAAAATGCTTATTGTAATGAATATGTACAAAACTGAAGAAATAGTCTAAGCAGACTCCTCCATGCCAGGACATCACCTCCACAGGTGACTTAAAAGAACAGTCCACCATTTTCTGTGACAAAGGTAAATATCAAATCCAATTAACTGCAAACAAAATGGTGGAGCGTTGCTTTCATCGGTGGAAAAACAAACCACACAAACAAGCAAATATGAATCGCGATTGGATGCTCTACACCTACTCCCCTAAATCATTCTAGCTTAGGATTCTCTATCGCCTTACTTTATCACATAACACAGCAAAGTTTGAAGCATTTTCATTAGCAGGATATATAAAAGGCTACACAAATGAAGGCTGCCGCACAAACTGAGCTTTGCGTAAAAGCCGAAGCCTTGCGCAGACACAGAGATCAAAGTAAACTCAGACTGTATCGGTGGTGACGACGAAAACCAGTTTAACGGAGTCAGGGCCAGAGCTGCATTAGAGGAGGGTTTCGCTTCTTTCTGCCTGGAAACATGAAGGCATTTGTCACAAACTAATATGAGAGATTAAATCTGGTATTGGGTGGGGTGAAGTGAAGCATGTATTTGACTGCCATGATGAAAAGCAACAATGACTACGTTTACATGCACACTCATAATGCGATTATAATGAGATTCTGGAAATATTGCAATTACACTTCATCTCATGTAAACACAATACTTCAATCAAAATAAGCACATAATCGCAGCAAGTATAATTGTATTAAAACGTGTGGCGTATGCCGATTTTAATCGCAAAAACTTTAATCGCATCTGTACTGCACTTTTGTCACGTACCTTAGAAACAGTTTATACCTTGTAGTAAAATCCTTTTTGGTCAATCGGATCACAAGTGGACAAAAGAGACACATTCACGTTTACACCTGGTTTCTCTTGTACACTTTCGACCAGTTCTGTCCTGATTACTGAGGGGGTGTCTAATGGCGAGTCCCTCTGCTTTCATTAAACGCTAGCAGGAGAAATTACAGGTTTTAATTGACGTGCACTAATATTATGTCTGCTGCTTGTGTTATTAGTAAACATGCTGCACAGAGTTTTGTACATGTATATGTAAAGACTTTCTCAGATATTTCACAGAAATTAATGAAATAAGCTCACGCAACTTTCACATGCTCGCAAAATGAAACAAAATCGAAAGAGGTTGCTCCTTTGGTTTTATCAAAGAAGGCCTAAAGATCGCACTGTACACTGTATGTTTTTTATGCTAAAAGTCAGGACTGATGTAAAAACATAATAATAACCACCATTATTAGCGAATGATCAGAAAATAAAAACTGCATGTAAACAAGAGTAAATATCTTACTGCGATTAAGTCCTTACTCTGGTTATTGGAAATAATCGCATTATTGGGCTACATGTAAACGTCGTCATTGATATTTCTAAAGACAAGACCATATAAAGCTCCTGGTTTTAAAGGTAAATCAACTAGACTCTTAAAAATAAAGGTGCTGATGACTTAGAAGAACCAAAAAAAAACCTAAATGGTTCTTATGGCATCGCTGTGCATCTTTATTTTTAAGAGTGTAGTCAACTGATGTGTTATAAAAAATGTATTACCCTTTCAGAATAGAATGTCCCTTGCAGCTTGGAAAATATATAGAAAGTGCTATATAAATTTCATACGTTGTTGCATATAGAAACATTCAGTGTGATAGGATAGAAAAGGGATACACGATGTGAAGTGGAAAGATTGAAAGGTCATTGTCCAGCGTGTTGGGCAGCAAGTGACAAACTGATCTCTTATTTCATACATACACACACACATTCATTCTCTAAAGCGAATTGATATCTATGCAAACATGCATGAAAGTAATGGATTAATGGTGGAGATTTTTTTAAATGTCTTACACTTTAGTCTCATAGTCTTTCCAGGCTTTATCAAAGGGCTTCTTCAGATCCTGCAGGAGACAGAAAGGAAATTTATTAGACAGACATATGACACAATTTTCATGTTCACAGCCTCACCCACATTAAAATGAAAAACTGAGCCGAGACACAGTCGGCATGAAGTCTTATACACATTGTAGCTTATTCTGAAACCAGGAACCGCTCATTTAAAGTTGGCATGAAAATAAAATTAAAAACATTTGTTTTGGAATATTGTGGTATTTTTTTTTTTACAGATGACTTATCTGTGAGCTTCTTTATTTTAAAAAAAATGCATGTGTCCTCATAATCCTTAATCAAAAATGCTAATCTTCTCCTCTCCTCAAAACGATCGCTTTACTTCCAGTCATATGGTATGGCATTGGGCGGGGTCTGGTTGAAGATCACTGTGATTAGCAATTAGCAACATGACCCAACTTCAAATGATCCAATTAGATCTCAAATGGACAAATTCAAATCGAGCCCTGCCTTATTTCATTTCAGAAGCTGGTTTCACTCAGATACTTCACCACGTGGAAATAAGGCAATCGCTAATTCTGTTTCATGGCGACTTTAAGCTGTTTTCCCTTAATGGCACCACCTATTTTATACAACAATTGGACGTTTATGTAAAAATAGCTGAATTACAGAAGGCAGGGCTCGACAATAAGGATAGCCCTACGCCCCGGAGCCAGCATGAGCGATCCTTGGGGCAGTGTAGCACCGTAACGAACGTTTATCATTCGCACGTGTTTTGAGGCCTTGCCAATTTAAATATTCAATCAATCATATTTACACTAAATTAGCTTAAAGTGCCACGATTAGCCTCGTAAAATTAGTAATTTATATCTTAAGTGGGCCAATAAAAAAAATCCTTAGTGTTGAGCCCTTGAAGGGAGTTTTTAAACACCTCTTTAAACTATGCGTTCATTGTCTAAAAATCAATTGTAATCTATCTGTTTTGTCTTGCATCTCCATTTTCATGTGCAATATACATCTGATATTTCATAAATGGTCTGGGGGTGGTCCGCGTACACGCTGTTTGAAGCTGAGACCAGCAATCAAAAACTGGCTTCTGTGTGAACAAAAACACGTCCTGTAAATGTTCTGGGATCGCTTCCGTAAAGTGGACCTAGTAACATAGCTGTAACATACACAGAAAGCATTCTGTATGAACAAGATGCAGAAACAATGCCGTAAGGGGCATGCCATAGTGAGTATGCGCGTGTCATCGCAACCAGAAGTTATGGTTCAGCTCTTTGACACAGGAATTAAAACACAGATCAACATTGACGTTGAGAAATTTTGGCAATCGGGACTAAAGCAAAGATCAGGGAGCTCATCACTATCCACGCTGAAGCTGAGATCATTCACCAGCATGACAGAACAACGCATCATGCGCTCCTTATGATCTTGTCATGAACTAAAATGCACCCGTGTGATCTTTCGAAAGAGAATTCACGGATAATTTGCAAACTTCAGAAGTTGTGGAAAATGTACATCACATGTCTTCACGGGACCTCTACGGCATATGTGTGAATGCACACACAGATTCGGGAAAATCATTAGCAGTGTGAATGAACCAAAAATCAAACGATTCCGGACAAATCCCAAACGCAGTTTCCGTGTATTTTCCATAATATCTATGTGAAAATTGCTAAAGATAAAATTAGCACTCATCTGCCAAGCTTAGTGCATGCCATCAAACATGTGAGACATTTTGTCATGCTTATAAAGAAAGTACCTGATGTAACGCCAGTGCTGACATTTATTTGAAAGCATCAAGGAAACTCTCAGCCTATGCAAACACAATGTTCCAGTGGATTTCTCTAGCAATTTTACAGAAAGATTACACTAATAACAGAAGCCTGCGTCTGTTGAGGGGCTTCTTAAGCTTCCTAATATCTAAATTAATGTACTTTCGTAACAGATGTTAGGAACAGCTTAAGTTTTCGCATCCAGCCAAGCAAAAATAGCTGAGAAAAGGAACTTTAAATGGGCATATCCACAATAAAACTATAAAGGATTTTTCCATGATGAAAGCATAAGAGCATTTTAAGATGATCGCCCAATGACAGTGCCAAATAGTTCTGCAACTACATAGGTTGACAGCTGTTTTTACCACATACATTCATACATTGGTGACGGCATGAAACACTTGTGGTTTCTTGTGTATAGCCAATCCATATATTTTGTGATACGATGATGTCATCACCCCACGTCTAGTCAGACGTCTAGTCAGACACTGCTACGTGACGTAACAGACAATGTCATGGCGAAGTCAGTGATCGTGAGCATTAAAGCCACAACAACACGAAATTAGAGCTTTCCCTATCCTATCTTTTTCCTCATTCTAAAAAAGTCTGTAAACACAGTGCCATCTCATGAAATATCTGCGTACATACAAAATCACTGAAACCGACTTAATTGATGTAGTGAACATGCCAGACCAGTATGTGGAGCTGTAATTCTGCCACAGATATAAATTAAAAACAGAGAAGATGACTTGGAGAATGTGCAAAAACCTTGTTGTTATCCATAATCATTCGTTCATCGCTCATTGTAGTTGCAAAAGAGCATGTTGTTGCCCGCCATTGTTGTTATTGCTGTTGTTACATCACGTAGCAGTGTCTGACTAGGGTCAAAATGTGGGGTGATGACATCATTGTATCACAAAATATATGGATTGGCTATACACAAGAAACCGCAAGGGTGTCGTGTGCAGATTTATCCACTCTGGGACCCGGTTACAAGAATTAGCAGTTTCAGATTCCCAAAATGCTTCTGGATGACCATTTTTGCGTATACTGCTAAATGCATCTCCAGGTGGTTGACCTCTAAGGGGGTATGCACACACTTTTTTACGCGGCTGAAAACACCCGGCGGATGCAGACTGGCAGCTTGTCGTTGTACAATGTGCCAGTTAAGGGCTCATTATAGTTGTGCGTATGTCCTACGGAGTAGCCGTGACGACGTAGGTTCCGCATCGGTTTTCATTTATACTTTTGCGTCGTCGTCCACATCAACGTGCAAACACACGCGTAGAACGCTGGTAGCCAGTAACCACGCGTGTAACCACAGTAGCAGCGCGAACGTCAAAGAAGAAGCAGCTTAGCAAATTAACCCACAAACGAAGAAGAGATTTGAGAAGATCAGCAGTGATGGAAGTAAATAAACAGCGACTTTTGACGCAGTTTGAGTTAAATCACTCCTCAACTTGGCTCATCTTTGTTTTCACCGTCACAAATGGAAATACCTATGACGCAGTTTTTTTACCTGGCGGGAGGGGTTCTGGTGGACCAATCATAGCGCTTGCGGTCCGCGTAGATCTGACGCGCTGTTAAAATTTTTGTGAGGTGCACGTCAGGCTACGCAGAGCTACGCACGGGATAGCCTACGCTACGCCGGTAGCTACGGCTACAGCGGTAGAACTTACGCACGACTATAAATCAGGCTTTAGTTGTTGTGATATTTGTTCCGGCCCTCCTCCACTGTGATTGGACGGCCGTGTGAGAAGAGACATTGACGAGCTGAGCTTTTCAGCAAAAGTTGAATATTTTACAACTCTCTGCGCTCAGTGCCTGTTTTTTTTTTAAACTGCACGCTTCCAATAAAAACAATTAAAAACATATGTCGATCATGGGCGTAAAAACTTTGGTTTGCATGCCCCCTAATTGCGCAAGACCCCATTTTGCATGGTATTTTTTTCAAATTGATCACATCAGCATCAACCACTGAAAAAACGATTCAATAAAATACTATAAGAAAACAGCATATGCTAATTTTGTATGTGCGCTATCATTGTAACAGAGATCAGAGGAAAGCAAGCCTTTTTTTAAATTTTCAGAGGATTTTATATGAACGTGTTGAATTTAAAATCGCTCTTGAGGTTTGAATGAGAAAGATGTTCGTCATAGGCTCATTATAGGAAAGATCTCAACACCAAAGAGCACTTCAGGGATTCAAAGAACAACCGCTCAGCAATCCGGCCTATTAACTGAAGAGCAAATGAGGGTGATTCTCACGAAATCCAGACTTAAAAGGTCCTATAGAATTATTTACATTTTTTAGATTATCATTATAAAAAATGATCATTACTGAAACATGAAATAATATTAAATATATGCATTTACAATCTCATGTTTCGGTAATGAGAACTAAAAAGTTGTCTAGGTACTATGACAAACAAAATTTCAACTTTTATCTGGAGTCATAGCCATCATGAGTGTTACAGTCAATTATGTCCCTTCCAACAATTGTTTAAAAAAAAAAAAAAAAGGTTAGTTCCTTGAGGGCTTAAACATTGATTGAACATTGTTGCGGAGAATGAGAAAATTGGTCTTCGATACATTTATATTCCTTGTTATTGTCTCTACATTTACCAATGATCAACAAATACCACATGTTTCTTTATTGTGAATGTTTATAGTATAACATGCACTGAAGGTTTTTATTTTTAGATTTTTTAATTATAAATATTTCCATGTCAAATAACCCAAATCCAGTCATGGACACTTTGCGGTAATGAAAATGTTCCCCTTAAATGTGGACAAAACAACAAAATTGATTTGTATAATGTCATTTGAAATCATGTGCAAAATAGTACATGAAGTTTGTAACTGTACGCTTCTTATTTTGATACTCTTACTTTGCATTTACTTTTTTTATCAAAATGTTTCATGACACCTCACAAGTCTAATTTCAGGAGAATCACCCATGAGGTCTACAGAAAATAGTGTTCACATTTCTGAATAGCAGACATGATAAAAACTGTTTAAACTTTGACCGACTCGTATATCATTGTTTTTACCATATGGCACCAGGATGCATGTTTTTAACAAGCTGAGTCACAATGGCGTCACCTGGATTTTCAGACCACATATCAGCCAGAGGGGTTGGAAAAGCCTGACTGGGGGTGTTTTACAGTTGAATGAGCTTCTACAGAAAGGCCAACGCTGAAATCACACCCTCTGAGGCTGACAAAACCGTCTACTCCAGCAAAGTCAGTGTGATTGACTGAACATGGAATGTATCCTTCACACACACGCACCCACGCACGCACACACACACACACACACACACACACACACAGTAAAACAATAGAGGCAGCTGAGGAACAGAAAGCACAATCATCAGGTTGATGGGTTTTGGTATGATGTCAGCTTGTCTGCTTTCCGCCAGCTTAAGCTCTTCCGACCCAACACACATCTCAGGGTCAGATTCAGAGGGGACGCTGAGGTCAGGCACATGACAAAAACATCCTTTAACAGGAAAATAAGGCAATTTTTAATACTTAGATTTACCGTTTTCTGCATTTGGAAATGATTGTACCTTGTAAATGTAAATTAGTATGCATATTTTCTTAATACCAAAACGCTGTCTATTGTGCAATTGTTTTTAGTGGAGTGCCCTGTCTCAATATTTTCTCGAACATGCCGTGTTGTACGCTTATTGCCCGTGCGGTCTTAAATTTTGGGCTGCACATGGACGGTGCGTGCAGAGACCACAGACCCTCCTGATGATGAAAATAATGTAAATGTCACTTTTATCTCCGGGCAGGTAACTTTTTTACTTGGACAAGTGAATGACATGTTTTCTTGACCCAAGGACAACTACATGACAATGCTTAATGTCAAGTTCTGGAATGTGTGCTCCCTGAGTTCAAACCATTGCTCTACCACTGAGCTATACCCAAGTACTTATTGTCTATTATTATATATGCTGTCCATATACATTAAATTGACTTCATTTAACAGCCTGTTTTTTCAAAGACAGTTAACAAAAATTATGACCTTCTAATACATTTCATTTCAAAGACTCACTTAACATGCTGACAGGTTAAATGAAGCACAGGTTCAGGTTAATGACCGGAATGATGGCATAAGTTGAGACCCACAATCCTCATCCATTAGCTCTAGTCCCTGCTGAGCTCAAATATCGAGCACAATGCTGATATAGACCGCTCTGAAATCATTAGCACTCCATAACCGCTGCTGAAATAAGACAGCTGCCTCTGTCCTTCCAATCCCCTCTACGGGAAGCTGACGTAAAGTGGGATTTATTTCTTTATACAAGAATCTGTTATGACTCAGTAGGGGTTGATGCCAGACCAGCCATTTAACCTAATTGTTACCTTAAAAAAGTAAGCATGAGTAACAAAGTTCTGAACAAAAATTGTGTTAAAGGGTACAACCAAACCTCTCCAATGCTTCTATGCAGCATAGCTGAATTACAGACCATACAGACCATAGTTAAAATCTTGAAGTGTATCATAATGTGTGTTTGCAGTGTGTGAACACAACCACACTAAAATGAAATAAATCCACCCTTTTCTTCTTTTTTAATCATCATTAAACCAAAGCAGTCTCATTAGACATGCCGTTTTGATTCTTTTATCAATGTGAGGTCACATTGATAAAGCCCTGCCCACTTACAGTACTGCATTACCATAGTTTCCACCCTCAGCAAGTTGTACTTTGTCCACTAGTAGAAACTATCATCTCAGACTGTATAAATCAGATCTTAATTCAGATTTTAACTGAAAGCGCTCACTGTCTGTTTGTAAGGTAATGAGATGCTGTAGCTCATTTGCATTTAAAGGGACAGACATTAAAACTTTACGTGAGGTCGCGCTGGCGCGTCACAGGACCAGAGATAGACGATAAGTTGTGGTTTAAAAGTGCATATTTTTTATTTTTCTTGTCAAAAATGACAATCGTTTCACTGGATAAGACCCTTATGCCTCGTTTGGGATTGTTTAGAGTCCTTTTAAACTCGGTTGAAACTGCAATTTTAAACTGCATTAAAGCTGTAGTGTACGATGTTGAAAATCGGTAGAGAAAGCCTGAGACGGTTAGTAAGTTTTAAAAAACTCATCCCGCCCCTCTGTGCTACCTGATCCCTCCCCCCGGGGAACCACCTGAACAAAGTCACTCATTCAAGCTGTGATCACTGGTAGTAAACATCAGAACAGAGATTTACCGAGCAGTAAACACATAAAGCCTTGAAGGAATGTACAATTACAATTATGATTGTAATTGACGTTATTTACTTTCACAACAACGTTTGGCATACGTTTCCCCTCCTGAGCTTCAAGAAATGACTTTATAAATATAATTATTTTGACCCGTGATACGCGATGCTAAACGGCTAACATTCCGATGCCGACCGACAGCATGTTGTCAGACTCACACAATACAAAGTATAAATAAATGCGTACCTGTTCAACAAAAGTCTGCCGTGTCGGCGTCGGTTTTCAGCCCCAAATCTCCCAGAAGCTTCCTCCAACAGTCAATGGCGGAGCGTCTCTCCAGTTTTTGCAATTTTGCAGTATTATTCCTGCTCATCTCGGGTCTGTTCGTACTGAACAGCTTTGCTTTAACATCATACACCCGACAGGAGCTTTTGGGTATCGGTGAGGACTTTACCAGCAGTTTTATCACCAATCTTCGACTCTAGAACGCTAGAACAACCGAGGCTTCGCACTCTACCCGGCCGGGCGGAAGTGCTCGCAGGCGGCGTCGAGATCGTAAACAAAGGCGGGGGAAGCGCGGAGGTCTAAGAGCCAAGCTAAAGCTAACACCGCTCCGGCTCTCTTTACCCAGCATTTTCCTCGCTAATGTGCGGTCACTGGTGAACAAAATGGATGAGTTACGACTCCGCATCACCCACAGTAAGAGACTTACATATTATAGACCTTTATTCTGTACTTACTGCTTATTGCAGTTCTGGTTAGATGCTAACTGCATTTCGTTGCCTTGTACCTACATGTGCAGTGACAATAAAGTTGAATCTAATCTATCTAATCTATGTTGCTGCTTCGCTAGCTACCATACACTGACACAAATTTCATGTCGCAGGCAGGAGAGGGGCGGGGTGGTGTGCGATGGGGTGGAGACACGAGCACGAGGTGGATTTTCAAATGTAGCAGGGATTGGATGAGAGCAGTTAACCAATGTAAGCTGTCCGGCCGGACAGTTTACATTGGTCAACTTATCTGCTACCATACACCCAATAGACTGAATGGATTTTTTAAATTCTTTTTTCTCTTTATATTGTTAGGATGTTACTGTAGAACCATAACCAGCATATAAACGAGGTTATTAATAATGAACAATCTTTGAAATCGTAGACGATAGCTTTAAAACTGTTACGTGTTGGTGTCCATTAAAGTCCATTAAAATTAGAAAAATCCTAGAATGTTTTCCTCAAAAACATAATTTCTTCTCGATTGAACAAAGGAAGACATCAACATTTTGGATGACATGGTGGAGTAAATTATCTGGATTTTTTTTTTAAGAAAATTGACTAATCCTTTAATATCCATGATGCTTTCTTTAACAAGTAAATCTTGGCTAATTTGGTGGTGAAAGGCTGTGATGTTCAGAATACAACCTGAGATGAAGCTTATCTCTGTGTAAAGGTAAAGCCGAGTGGCCATCAAGGCCCAATTACAGCTCAGTCTGGGGTCTCTGTGATGCAGTTAACGCTTCTTTTCATTTTTAACTACGTATTTAAGGAATCACGTCACCCATGCAGAATGTCTTTTTCAGCCCCATCACCAATAGAAAGAAAGAGCGGAGTCTCCAAGGAAACGAGACAGGGATCTGAACGAGCACCTCATTAGGAGTAAATCACATCAGGCTCCATCCTAAGAGCTAGAAAGACAAGTGTCACGTGGTGCAGAGAAGGTCATGAAGGTTATGGTAAACATTAATGAATAGAGACGTCCTAGAACGACACTGTGAGAATCAGTTCAGCAGAGCGTCTAACCAGCTGTCTTTCACACAAGCAAGCTCATGTGAGTGTATACACACAGGAGCATTCGAGTAACAGGGGCTCTTGCTGAGGGGAACCTGCTGAAAATTGATAAACTGACATATTGCCACATTCTGACCATCTACTACCCCGCCAAGATTGTTCGTAAAATTATTCAATATTATTGCCACTCATCTGTTCATGTTTGAGGGTAACTCTATCGCCCCCTTAAATAAAGAGATTTGTTACCGCCAAAAAAACGCACATACAGCTTGCAATGTGTTGGCCAGCTGTCCACATCTGTGTTCATGCATTGAGTAAAGTACATTTGAGTCCAAACTTGTCATTCCAAACACTTGTCAACTACGCCAAGGAATATTATCTATCCAGTATATATGCACTTGTATCGATGAACATGCTTGAGACATCCACTGGTCAATATGATGCTGATAAACTGCCAAAAAGCACAAGAAAACCGTTTATAGGCTTAAAGTAATGAACTTACCCCTTTAACCCCTTTCAGATCTCCCTTCAGCAGACTGTCCAACGGGAAGGTAATGATGTTATTCATGTTCTGAAACTAGACAAAGTGATGCATTAGATAAATCTCTTCCATTCTTCCCAGCAATGAAATTGTCTTCCTATAATAGTTATCATAACCGGGTAAGATAAATACACAACGGCAAAGAAGAAACATAATTATCTGTCACAGCAGGAGAGAAATTTAAGTGAATAATTCATGCATGCACAGCAACAGTAGGGCCATTATTCATCCTGTTTGCAAATACTGACAAGAAAATAACCCCAAACTACGATATGACTGGAAATATTCAGCTTAACTTTACAAAGCAGAAACCTTCATTGTAAAAAGCGAAAGTTGGATAAAATTAAAAAATTACTTCAGTTTTTCTCAGTTTTCACTTTAAAGGGTTAGTTCACCCAAAAACCTCATGTCGTTCCAAACTCGTAAGACCTCCGTTCATCTTCAAAACACATTTTAAGATGTTTTATATTTAGTCCGAGAGCTTGTTGACCCTTCATTGAAAATCTACGTATACTTTCCATGTCCAGAAAGGTAATAAAAACATCATCAAAGTAGTCCATGTGACATCAGTGGGTCAGTTAAAAAGTGTTGAAGCATCGAAAATAAATTTTGGTCCAAAAATAACAAAAAATACGACTTCAGCATTGTCTTGTCTTCTTTTCTGTTGTTAAGCGCATGCGCGAGACTAAAGTCACACGTGACCACAGTGATACGGATGATGTGTTATCCTCAGACATGTTTCCAAAGTTGTTTTTTTTTACAGCGTGCGTCTCCCTCAGACTGTAAACGAAGCCTGGGCGCACAAAAACAAAGCAAAAATAAAAAAAACAGCTGGGGCGCACCAGACAACACGTCATCCGCGTCACTGCAGTCACGTGACTTTAGCCTCGTGCATGCGCTTTACAACAGACGCGGAAGAGAAGACAATGCCAAGTCGTAATTTTTGGACCAAAATGTATTTTCGATGCTTCAACACATTCTTACTGACCCACTTATGTCACATGGACTACTTTGATGATGTTTTTATTACCATTTTGGACATAGACAGTATACCGTACGTAGATTTTCAATGAAGGGTCAACAAGCTCTCGGACTAAATATATAACATCTTAAACAGTGTTCTGAAGATAAAGGGGGGTATTTTGAGTTTGGAGCGACATTAGGGCGAGTCATTATTTTCATTTTTGGATTAACTATCCCTTTAAGTGAATCATTTAAGTTGAAAATGCTTATATTGTTTTAGGTGTTACCGATTAAAGTCATTTTTTTATTTAAAACTATCCACCTTAAAGGGATAGTTCACCCAAAAATTGAAATTCTGTCATCATTGTTTTGTTTAAAACCTGTATCAATTTCTTTATTTTGTTGAACACAGTAAGCACACAGTTGACGGTACCCACTGACTTCCATAGTACCTGTTTTTCCCAAAATTGTGCTCACCATCATTTATCAAAATATCTTATTTTGTGTACAACAAAATAAAGAAACAGAATAAAGAGTTCTATCCCTTAAAATTTTCGCACTTCAAGTGAAATATTTGAGTTGACAAAACTTAATTTTTTAATTGTTACCAATTGAAATAATTCGTTTGGGTAGATCCAACTTTCACTTTTTAGAGTCTTGTAACTGCTAAGGCACATTTGTGAAAGCTGATCCACCCTGTAGACCAGTAACTGAGTGTCAGATTTTAGACCCAGAGGTCTTCGCACGTTAACAGCTTATACAAAAGCTGTTTAAAATTCATGGGATTGTGCAGACATTCATAAACGTCCTCACCAGGTTCTTGAAGAGGGCTGTAAGCTCCTTGGTGAAGACTGAGAACTTGAGGAAGGCTGATCCCAGGTCAGGGTCATCTCTGTAGACACAGTTTTCTCCAAACTTCTCCAGAGCTTGGGTGTACTGCTCCTCGTTCTCCACGTGAGCTAGAAACAGACGGAAAGTGTCAATGTAGTATAATTAGTAGGGATGCACCGATACCACTTTTTTGGAATACGAGTATGAGTACGAGTACTTGCATTTCAGTACTTGCCGATACCGATACCGAGTACTTAATAAAAAACATTATTTAAATTTACAGGTAACAGCTTTAGTCATATAAAAAAAAACAAGGGACTAGTTTTCCAGTTTGTTGTAAACTCTGCCTCTTTGGACAACACGAGGCATTAACCCCTTACACGCCGCTCAAACATAGACATTTCTCAGACCTTGGTATCAGTCCCTGGTATCGGGGGACTTTCAACGAGTACGAGTACTTTAAAAAAGGTGGTATCGAGGCGATACCCGATACCAGTATCGGTATCGGTGCATCCCTAATAATTAGTATAAGGCACGTATTATGACAAGATGCTTGATGCACATAGTTCACTCGACTCAACGAATACATTTATTCGAAATGACGAGCAACACACATGACACTCCAAACACATATTTTGAATTTGCGCCCCTTGATCGCTGTCAAGTTCAGCGACGGTGTCCCAAGAATAACAGCATCAATGACAGTGTTCTTAATATGACATAATTAGTGATGCACCGATGTATCGGCCGCCGATATTTATCGGCCGATTTTTGATGAATTTGAAACCATCGGCAATAGCACGAGAAAGGCCGATACCGATTGTTTATTAATTAACTGCATAAAGAAATCCATTATATGTAAAAAAATAAGTTAATGTCGTTAATAAAATAAATGCTGAATAGCAAAAACCACCTTTTAAGGTTGTCATGTTGTCTTATTATATTTGTTTTAGCTTAATTTGTGCCTCTCTTATTATGTTGGTCAGTTGAATGTTAATTAGATCCAATCCGTGTTCAGGTAAAAATAATTTGATGCAGAAATAAACTAGCTAATAGACCAACTGTATAGTATTGTATACAAGTGTTTAATATCGGTATCGGCCAGAAGTTGTCTGTTTAAATCGGTATCGGCCCAAAAAAATCCTATCGGTGCATCCCTAGACATAATACGTTTTTGATTAATGCCATTAATGTTTATTTTTTTAATAAGTGTTTACCACTATTTAACTAAATGAATATAACATGGCAAAGATTAATGCAAATTAATATATTGATTCAATTAATTTATTGCATTTTGCGGAAAAAATCATCAGTTTTTATAATAAATCTTTGCAAATCTAATTATGGATTTGACATTTTTATGTTATTATAACCTAAATAACCTAAATTAGTCATAATAGATTTATTGCGTTTTGGAACCAAACTCTTCATATAATGTCATATAGGTTATTAAAAGATAATATTTATATTTAGTACCTGTCAAAATGATTTGCAGCATCCATGTTACCGTGTATTATTTGTTTTTAGCACTTGTTATCTAGGAATAACAAACTTGCAAATGTCACGACTGGCCAATCAGAATTAAGCATTCCAACGAGCCGAGTAATACATGGAAATAGACCAGAACAACTTATATTCTGAGCAGTTTCCTGTAGTATCAAATGTTTGGCTCCAATCTTATCATTCTTTCCTACTGTTGCTTTTTTCCGGTTAACTGTGCTGTCTCATGTTTTAACATTATCTACTATACACCACCTAATCACATCAGCTCAACAAAACCACTGACACACACACACACACACACACAGTATATGTATTGTTTCAGTAAGCCTTTTTCACGCTGTCCATTGTTACTGTATGATAAGACAAAAAGATCCTGATAGGGTCTGATGGAAATGTAAACAAACCAAAAATGCAGAGCTTCCTCCTTTTCCTATCCAATTCCCAAATGTCGTCCTCTCCAGGGCTAAAGCACAACCCCTGGGTATGTTTCAAAACATGGAAAACAAGCAAGCATGTAATTCGCTTGTTACGGCGCCGTCATGCGCTGATGTCGCAAACTCCCCACAGTTTGTCCGTAGGGAAAATGTGTAATTTACAATTACAAACATGTTGTAAAGTGCCGGGATACTTGTCAGTGCGCAAACTAAACAAATGTGGCACCTGAAGCTTCTTCGTGTCTCCCTTGTGTGTGACCTTCTTCTCACAAACTGGTTACCGTTATCAGCATTCCTTACACAATTTCTTTAAGCAAAGACCTTCACCAAGAATAGCCTCCCTCGTCCACACTATCTTTAATGACTCAATGCCCTCTAATGAATAATACACACGGTTATTTATCTTTTTCTCACATTGTGTGTCTAAATAAAAAAATACCCAAAACTACAGGAAGTGACACAGTTGTGTGCTATATCACTCTCTATCTGGTCCATAACTGTGGCTTTTGTGGCAACACCACAGCAAAAAACAACACGAAGACCTCTGTGCCTTTATGTGGATGTGCACAACTGTAGTATTGCCCAGGCCCATGCTAATAAGGATAATGGATATGCAAATGTTGCACCAAAGGTTGTCCATTAAAATGTACCCACTCATTACTGTTTACCTGATCAGGAAAGTCAGAACAAGGCTTTATTCATCTTCTTAAAAACATGTTTCTGGTATATGCTCATTGACTGTTGGGCTTAATGAATGACTACACCTGCCTCAATAAATAACTGTAATAAAACAGATGAGGCCACAAATGTGCAATTTCTGCATTAATTTTCTCCAGTGGAATCTGCTTACATTAGACTTTTGGGACCGCTGACTGCCGCTGAATGTCTGTAGTGGCCAGGAAACCCATTTAACGGTGTATTATCCACAGGCCCATTGCTAAACAGCCTGGATTGTCCACATAGGTGGCTACCTAAGGCAGCATCACTATTAAAGGTGGGGTGCATGATCTCTGAAAGCCAATGTTGACATTTTAAATCACCTAAACAAACATGGCCCTACCCCAATAGAATCTGGACCTTCTTTTGATAGACCCCCATGCATACGCACCCAGGCAACGATGTTGGTTAGTAGACATGATTCATGCTGATTGGCTACAAGTGTGTTTTGGTCCTCGGCCCGACTCCTTTTTCCAAAGTGTTTTTCAAAAATCATGCACCCCGCCTTTATAATGGATCGTATTAACTTGATAATTTGATCATCTTCAAATGATGAGCTAAGATGCAAAAGCCGCTAAAAGCCATCTCCGTCAAAAATGAGATAATGATATAAACCGAATTCTCATGGCACGTATATAATGCTTTAAATTCGCTTAATCCCAGCCTCAGGCCATTCAGAAATATTGTTTTGTTGCCAGAATCCATTAAGAGTCTGACCAAAAATAAATAAATTTACAAGAAAATATGCAAGTTTTGCATCTGAGCTCTTAAGTCTTTAAATGCCCACTTTCATTACACTAATAGCAGTCCTCCTCATGCAAGTGCATTGGGGATGGTTAAAGAGCTATCATTTAGCCTTACCCTCGTGCCATCTCTTCCTTTCTTTAGTTGACCACAAATTAAAATTTTGTATTAAATATTATTACAATTTTGACATGTTCCCTCAAACGGGACTCATCAAAAAAGATGCACCCATCATTAAGATAATCCAAATCACTCCAACTGATTCATTTATGGTCTTCTGAACTAAAATGATATATTTGTGAAAGAAAACTATAAAATTTTTTGAACTTATTTATCAAATGATACATTGCATACCTATGAAAACCTTCAGGTCAGCACGGTAAATTCAAACATGGCGGCACATTAAAGGTGCTCTCCGTAAGTTGAGAAATTTCTAACCGTTACTGACACCAGTGGCCGTTATAGAAACTGCAGCCAGTCTCATGCTCGTTCTCGGTGGGCACACTCGTACGAGCACGACCACAACCACAACAACCAGAGTTGCCGTAGCAACCACAGACAGCTCATTGAGATTCACCAGCATGTTTACAAATGTAAGAAAAGTTACAGTGCTGTAAGGTTATTGTTTGACAGACCATATTTTAGCAAAATGTTGCAGTGCTACTTTATATTTTCAACAGAAGTCTACTTCTAAAAGTTTTGTAACACGACACTGTAAAACACACTCCCGACACTCACAATCTTAATGCACTCGTGCTCTGAATAAAGATAATTCATATAAGAAAGTAACTTTTGAAACGGTCCTGTGCTACATGCTATCGTTAGCATTACACAACAAAATAAATGCTATCGTTAGCATTACACCACAAAAACAATAACATAATATATTACAGATGCCCTGTAACTATGTCTTACCTTTGCAGTAAAAAGGAAACCTGCTCAAGGTCTGTTTTCATACCCAGCGCTGACCGGAGCTCCCTCCAAGAATCAAATGCCAATCCGATGTTTACTCTTGTCTTTTCCCCGACGCCGGTCATGCACTATTTTGGCCGCACTAGATAAGGATTTTTTTTTAAACTTACGAGGAGTTTCCGTGAGTGTCTGGATTGTGCTGGAAGTTGGTCGCTTCTTTCCGTCTACAGAGTCCATTTGAAACATTCTAGCGATTGCCGCTGTTTACTAATGACTGCCGTACGCGTCTATATGGAACGCCCAGGTAGACGAGCACGCGCATGATGTCACATTTTGAATTTCGCGCCAATTCGGACCCGACTTCTCCACACAGAAAAGAGCCTACAGGCTGATAGAGACAACCGTGGAGGACACTCAAGGTGTCATTCTTTCTATTACATTATGGTTGCCTCATAGATATACAAATGAAAACTCTATCTTAAAGATTTTTTTAAGTAATAACTTACATTCAGCCCCTTTAATGACACGTAATCTCATTATACTCATTAAAAAGTCAAAATGTCATTAAATGTCAATAAGATTTCTTTGTATGTAGTCTGTATCATTTATAACCAGAAAACTTCAGATTTGTTTGCTTGCCATGACACATTTAAAACTAAAGCGCTTGTTCTAAGTCACTATGAACAGAAGAAGCATCTAAATGTAAGACTCTTTACACGGAAAAAAAAAGATTCATTCAATTTACTCAATTTATTTAAGCTACATTTAAACAAAAGTTTTTTTGTTTTGTATTTCTAATTTTTCTTGTTTAAAACTTACCTTAAAAAAAAATAGTACATTTTATGAATCATTTTTTTCAGTGTAGTAATATATAAGACAAAACTGATTTAAAAACAGAAACAAAAGTCAAGTCAACTCTGTCTTCTGCCCCTATGAGGATAGTGTCAAGTTATCAGTGAAGGAAAGAAATTATGAGCTGTGAAGATTTGTTTCTTCTCACTTCTCTACAATGACTCATCAAATCGTATTACTGGCTTACAGATGTTCCTGACTTTCTAAACCTGTTTTCCACCAACAAGTTGATGCTGGAGAAAGTGCCCAATCCAAGCCATGTTCCACACATTATCTGAGCTGGAAAAACTGGCTTTGTACTGGCTCTAGATCATGCTGGTCTCTAACAAGGAACGTCAGAATCCCTTACCGTTAATCCAAAGCAACTTACAATGCAGTCTAGTATGAGCATTCATTCGGAATTAAAGCAATAACCTTGTTGTTGTAGGAGTTAAGGGAACCAGAAAAAAAAGGGACGAAGCAAATTATGGTCTTAATGACGTGCCGGGCGATAATTCGATAACAATACTTTTCGATAATCCCCCAATAAAACTATAATGACAGTTCGATAAGTGATCGATAATGTTTACGCACCATGCGTAATGCTGCACAGGGCATTTTCCAGACCGCACATCCGGATGCCGCACGCAGTCTTGGTTTACAATCACAGTGTCAGTTAGACTTGGTATAGTCGAGTAAGATGAGGCAAGTTGTTTGCTGTGTCCGAAACCACCTACTTACAAACCATATAGTAGGCCATCTTGCGCGTGCACGTTTGCACAACTTTGAAAGTATATTTACAGGATATTCCCAAATTGAGGTAAGCTATGAAAACAGTGGATCCGCCATCGCAGTGAATATACTGTATGAGTGTGCAACTATCCATTTTCAGGCCAAGACGCAACGCACTTGACGTCTATTTACCAGAAATAAAAAGTTTGTATTTATTGTAATAACTATTGGAATCGACTATTTCCTGATATTTATATACAATATATCTCAATGCTAAATAATTAAGCCTTTCTGTAAAATTTAAAAGCCATTGAACATCAAGCCTGTGGTCTACTGGTCTGAGGGTCTAGACCAGAGGTTCTCAAAGTCCGGACTCCGATCCGGATCCGGACCCGACGGGAACTTGATCCGGACCCGCGTCCACTTCATATTACAAGTGCATTAATTTCTATGTGATTGATTAAATGTGTGCATTTGCTACTTTACAAATGCATATTAAACTTGTAAACCATTCGTTTAGTTTTCTTTACTTTTTGGATTTAAGATTATTCCTGGTCCGAAAATAAAACGAGTTATTAAAAAATTTCCTGTGTCACGCTGTAGCCATCACACCCAGATATTATGCACAGCCACGTCATGTACTACGGCTTTGATCAGTAAGTCCTTATCAATCTGAAATCACTGTTGGTTTGAGTCGTTTATAACATGCATTTGAAAAAGCAACACTCGTCAAACATAATCTTTATACATATTCTTTATTATCATGAAATACCTGAAAAGGTTTGAAGAACAGCAATATAAATATATCCTTTCTGGAGCTGCCGTGTGTCTGGTTCTTAGTCTGCAGCGCATATTGAGTTTCTGCACGAGAGCGCCCCCTGGCTTTTGGATGTAGCGGCATTTCACCGTAATTCATTGAGATGCATAGCAAGCATCATCAGCCAATTTATAGGTGCACCCCTAATTTTGGTTAGTGTCTCTGCCTACCAACCACACTTTTTTTTGCCATGGTTTATGCATCTGATGGAAAACAAACTGTGCCATTTCTCTTATTAGGTTGCTCTGTATTTTGCACCTGGTTACTTTTGGCATATTTCTTATGTTTATGTTTAAAAGAATGTTTTTACATTTTTTACACTTATTTTTTCACAAACTATTTGTGTTGATTGTTATATAAACAAATGATTTACATAAAGTTATTACCATGCTTCACAATTTTTTGTAATAACCAGTTTTTCCGGACCTATGAAAATGATGAGAATTCAGATTTGGACCTTTGAATGTAAACTTTGAGAACCCCTGGTCTAGACTCTCTGAAGCAATTTAAGCGAAATGTCTTTTAATGTATCCGGTGAAATACCAAACTCAGCAGGTGTCTGAAGTCCTTGTGAAGTTCCGAACATTACAGCAGATCTTGTGATCTCCACATGGTCTTACATTCACACCAGGAGTCTTCACACGGAGACCAGTATCCACCCGATGCCGCCACTAATGTTATGACAATAAATCTCCAGGCCAGGTGGTGTCTATAACCTCAACACAAGCTGTGTTTGGTCTTCAAACATCCTTGTCTTGCTTTCTGCTGCAGAGGGCCGATTAAGCATTTGGATTGTTTTTTGTTTTAAAAGCGACATTTGAGCTCTGCACATCTTATATTTGCCTGCAGCAGTAAAACGCCGGCTCAGATCTGTTTTCTACTTTATTGTAATTCAACCCTGGCAGGCGGTTTGCTATGGTGTGGCCTTCTGACTGACAGACTGTTGAAGGAAAGTTTTATTGTGTGTTGATGCTTCACTTTCCGTTCTTAAATGAGAACTCAAACGAGTAAATGTTATGCAGATCAATATTGGTTAAACTATCTCTAAATACACTACTGCAAACATATTAGGCTGGTAATGCACTAAATGCAATGTTCATGCGATCCAAACATCCAGAAGAATCTGTTATCTGGCAGTGCTTATGTGGTTTCAAACAGTCAGCCATGTGACCACAGACAAAATTGTGAATTCAGATGAGACTGGGGCTGATCCAGGTGAGTAATGCTTTAGTCACTTAAACGTAACCTGTGTATACAGCCTCATAAGGTAAAAAAATCCCCCTTCATAAAACACTTCTGGAGTTTATTTTAAGCCAACGGTTGCTTGCGGTTATGACCTAAGTAAAGTGTGGAAAACATTTAGCGCCAATCACTTGGCTATGTTGATGCCTGAGAGTGTGAACATTGAATAAATGTAGATGAGATTCAAAGTAGTTTAACAGAGAGCTTGTTTAGACCTGGCTCTAAAAGAGTAGCTCACACCAAAAAATTTTATAGTAGAAATAAAAAATACAATGGTCACGTCAATGGGGAAAATTTTTGGACAGTAAAGCAAACAATTTAAATATAAAATTATGCATTTCTCTTGAAATAGACATAAATTTACAATACACATACACTGTGTATAAAAGTATCTATACAACTATTTCTGTTTTTCTCCCTGCTTCCATCAGCTCACTGTCAGGCTCTGAGCAATATGCATGAATAATCCAGCGCTGTCAGACAGAAGTCCTTGCTTCATGGGCTGAAGTGAGAAAGCTTGACTGTGTCAGGAGTGAAAGTTGATCTCTCTGACCTTGCTGGAAGACGCACCCGGCCGCTTACTCAGTGAAAAGTTCAGAGTAAATGAGATGAAACGAGGCTGAATAAACATGGTAAAACGGCGTAAACACTGTGACTCGGCAGATACGCAGATTTGAGATATTAACTGCCCCGCATTTTAAAGTACAGCTGTGTTTGTTTAGGAACGTTTGAACAAACACAACAAATGGAGCTAAATGGAGAAGTTCACACAAACCCTTTAATTAGCACAACTGACAAAATGTGTCTCCTTCAAATATACCTGTGTCTACCTTTACATCCACAGTACTTCACACACAAAACCACACACTAAGAGAGCAGTTAAAAACAAAAGCCTAATAATACAGTGGGGTTTTTTTTGGGGGGGGGGGTTAAGAAAATATAGATACATGTGGGTATTGTGTTTTTTTATTTCTAATAGTCTATTGATTTTCATAAAATGCAATATTGATATTTTTTTAAATAAAATCCTATAAGATGAATGGCTGTTGTTTCATTTGAAGTTTACATTCAGACCACTAGATAGCATTCTTCTTGTCTCTGAACTGACAGGAAGTACTAGCATAGGGCCGCGCCACAATTTTTTTATGCTAAGGTTTGCATATAGTAGGGTGTTCTCAATGACTGCATTCCTAAAATTACATCCTACTATATTTCCCAGATAGGAAGTAGGGCAATATATATCGGCCAGGTTTACAGGACTGCAATTTATCGCAACATATCAGATACACTTCAAGGTTATTTTTTGTTTTTTTAAATATACTATTTATAAGTATTTGTTTAAGTTAAATTCTCCTTTTTATTTCATTCTGCCAACTACCAAAAACATTTTTGCCAAGTTCCGAATAAAAAATATTTTTATTAACATTTATTTACTGAAAAATTTCAAGGAAAACACCACAATTTTTCAATATTTTACTATGTTCTTACCTCAGCTTAGACAAATTGACATATACCTTTCTTTTTCAATGTGTACACTTAATCTTTGTACAGTACGTCGTGAATGTGTTAGCATTAAGCCCCATTCATTCCTTAGGATCCAAACAGGGATGAATTTAGAAGCCACCAAACACTTCCATGTTTTTCCTATTTTAAGACTGTTACATGAGTAGTTAGACGAGTAAGTATGGCGGCACAAAACAAAACGTGTAACATCATCACTCCTGACTAGGGTTGTGCCGATAAACGATAGTATCGTGTATCGACGTTCTTTAGCCATATTGCCAATGGCAGGCTTTCATGGCGATAGTCATGACGATAGTTGGCGAATGATTATTATTATTATTATTATTATTTTAGTTTAATATTAATATGCACATTCCGTGCTTTTCCTCGCATGAGGGTTTGTGGGCTTCACTTTACGCTGAGAGCTTGTAGAGAGAGGATTACCTCTTGCACGCACCTGTACTTAATGCACGCGTCTTGGACTCCTTCTAGCACCTAAATCCAGCGTGTCACAGCTGGGCTTCTCTCTGTCTCACGTGAACGCGCTCTCGCATCTGTCCAAAGTCTAAACGTAAACTAAAGTAATAATCCTTATGTATTTGTTCAGTTTAATGCGTTTCATGCGAGCTGAGGCAAACTTTCCCTTTTGTTTAAAATATAACCCGCATACTGGCGCTTCTTTCACTCTCGCGGACGTGCAGAGAGCTGCGCTCTATCCGAAGTCAGATCACTAGGTAGTATGATATGCATTTCAAGGAGTTGTAGCAATACATCCCTCGTGTTTGAAATATGATCGTGTTTAAAATATGATTGCATTCCGCTGGACCGATGCGTTTAAAAAGGCACCTCTGATCGAGAGCACCACTGCTTGACACGTGTAGCCTTCTGCAATGCACTAAACAAATGCATTGAATTGTATATATGTGCGTGCACGTGTGTGTGCGCAGGCGCATGTTTTTACAGTCATTAAGTAATCATGTTAAATAATCAGGATTATGATTTTTCACATAATTGAGCAGTCCTAGCTCTCACATTTCCCTCCACCAGTTATTAGCGCGCAGAGGGTTAAAATGAGCGAGTCTCGCTCCCTGGGACGCAGGAAATTTTAGAGCGCTTGATGACACGCTCGGATTAATGGCATCAGTTTTAAGAAGGTTGCGGTCATGACGGTGTTGCTTTTGTCTTTTTTGTCCACCACTCAAGTGACTTGTCATAATGAGTACAAAAAAAAATAAATAAACTACTGCCCCGCCCCCCGATACTATCATGTATTAGAGCTGTAATCGGGCCTTAAAAGTTAGGCCCGAAATGTCCGGAGCCCGACAGAATGCAGCCCGAACCCGAACGTACATTTAGATTGACAGCTATTTAAAAGCCCGAACCCGTTTACAGCCCGACATTATTTAAATGTGCGCACACACACAGCTTTTGTCAAGAATGAGAAATTTACACAGGTTTTAACATTATTTATTCATGACTAATAATCTACACGCCACTTGGAAGTTGAAACAAAGAAATAAAATAAGTCATCTGTAACATTGCAACATCTCATTCTAAATAGGCTTATGCAATACACTATAAATATGCCAATAAAATTATTATTTCTTAACGAATTAAATTAAGATAATACATTCTGAATTAAGGTGGGTATTTGGCGATAACGAAATTAAGAGAAAGGCTCCGCGGGATTTGCGTCGGCAGCACTTCTCTCCATTACTGCCAACATTAGTCTATATCCTCTGTCTAAATTATGTATTTAAGACTCGATTCATATTTAGTTATACATTGAAAAACCTACTCACCAAGATTAGGCTACATGTTTTTGATGAGGAAAATCATTAAATCCAATCCACTGTAAATGAATTCAGCGCGATCCTGCGCTACTGATTGAACTTGACCGCTCATTTACCTCACAAAGCCGGAGCGCAAGCCCGAGCCCGCCCCGAGCCCGTGTAAAATGTTAGAAAGGAAGCCCGAACCCGCCCGAGCCCGTCGGGTCCCGACGGGTCCCGTCGGGTTCGGGCAAAGATCTTCAGCTCTATCATGTATCGCCGATCTCACAGGCTGACGATCTCAAAATCCAAACCAAACCGTGCTTGGGCGCGTTTGACCCCCAAAGCCTGGTTTGTTTGACTAGTGTGATCGCTCTGTTCCGCGCCCGGCGTGGATTGGTTAATCGCGCTGCGGCCGGGTTGCAGAGGTGGGCCGGAGCACGGTTCACTTGGGTTCAGGCGCGTAAGGCTGTGGTGTGAGCGCAATCGCGCCTAAGCGCGATTCAAAAGGTGAAGAGGTCAGTTTTTTTTATGCGCGCAGCGGGGTTACATGAATGTCCGAGCTGCACACATAACAGATCATCTAAGCAATATGATGACATGTGAGAGGGCTGTCCGTAGGGTTGGGAATCGTTAGAAATTTTCCGGTTCCGATTCCGGTTCCAGTTCTGCCTAACGATTCCGGTTCTGATTCCGGTTCCATATAATAAAAAATAAGGCACAATACTTAAACAATTCAATTTGTGTTTATTAATTACTGATAAAATATTTTAAATGTAAAATGATTAATATTTCACTTTTTTAGTCACTAGGCCTTTATCATTTATTCCTGTTGTAGTCCTCGTAAGATCCTACCTGTTGAAGTGAACATGATAGCAGCAGTAGTTCTCAAACATATGATTTGAGATTTATATGCTGGAGCAAGTGTTTTGTCATATATCCTGAAAAGGCTGCTGTACAAGTAATAATTTTTGTATGTGCATGCGTATAGGCTTATATATAATGCATACATATATTTTGAAATATAAAAATGTAAATGAGGATCAGATATACGTTTCTTAACAAACATGCGTGTTCATATGCGCTGACTTCTTTTCGCCGGAGGCTGCTCGTCACAACATCAAGCAATGCTTAGGTTACTTAGCAACGCTTTGGAGAAAAGTGGCGCGATCACGTTTTCCACGTGGTTTTAGATGCGAAATGTGAAGCAATTGAGCATAATGTGCATGGCCATTTCGTTGGCTGATGCTTGAGCCCCGGAGCGACCACGGGATCGGCGCGGCTATGTGCGTGTTTATTTTATCACTTTCATCCGTGAAACAACACACGGTTCAAGTGAGGAACCTTTTTGGGGTTATAATGTCTGCACAGTGCTGAAAACGCATGTTGCTATACTGCTAGTGCAGATTGATACTTTTTCACAACCTTGACCAAGAATATCTTACCTCATTGTTCCGCCCCCAAGCCAGCGGGTCATCACTGATATCGGTTTATAGCGCATTAACTCTTGAGTCTTATGTCCGTTTGCTTTCACGCGAACTTGAAGACATCTCGCTGGGTGAGACTGTACTTTATATTTTTCATAGTTTGTGAAGTGCACGGCATCGCGGGTAGCACTGTACCGTCAACAGCCCTAGAATCCACACTTTTGACTTTTAGACATGTTTAACACGAAGTATACAAAGCTTACCTCAGCAGCCCGAGTGCTTTCTGTGGTAAGCTGCGTTAATTTGGTTGCGCGAGTGACTATAAACAGTGGCTCAACGTAATTAATATTCATGAGGTAAGAGTCATAAGCGCTTTGCACGTGCCTCGCATCAGAACCGCTTTTAGAACCGAAACTTAAGAATTACGTGCGGTTCCGGTTACTTTTAAAAAACGGAACCGGTTCTGAATAAGAACCGGTTATCGGTTCCCAACCCTAGCTGTCCGTAATCGCGCACCAAACGACTCCGAATAAAAAACACAGACTTATCATTACGGTGGGTTCCAGTGTTAAGAGAGAGCTTTACTTCCTGCTTTTTTCAAAACACTCGCATCTTAATGAGGAAAGCGCGCCCGGACTTGGATCGATAAAAAGTACAGTGTGAGTGCCTGCACCTGGGGGAGTAGGGAGGGATGACAATCGCGCTGGGGCATGGTTTGGATAATGTGAGTGCGGCCTTAATTTGTCCCCCCCTAACTTCTTGTTTAAGTGTAAATTACGTAAAAACATTGACCAAAAACTGCAAAACATTTACAGCTTTGATGAATCTCATTCCATCATAACTATAACAACACTGTTCTTCACTTTGCTTGTGTTCGCCGCCGATTCTACTGAAGTCATGATAACAGACAGGTGTTAATGTGAAGTGGGGCAAAAATCACAGCAGTGAATTCCACACTCCCGCAGTGATTATAACACACGGCTACTGTTTTCCCCAGGTGTGAAGTAGACCTATTTCTACAGAGCAGCATGTGACCCAGCAGAGCTGTTAAAAACATCCGTTCACCACAGTTCGGAGCTTTCTGATGAGGAGATTTGTCTCTTTCATCTCAACCGTGAGAGATTTACTGCCCAGGCTGTCTAAAACCATCTAAGGGGCTGTTTACACTTGGTATTAAGATGTGTTTTCAGCGATCGGATCACAAGTGGACGAGAGAGACACATTACGTTTACACCTGGTATTTAAATCCGTCTCTTTCGTCCACTTTCGACCACTTCTGTTCTGAATACTGTGAGGGGACCCTCTCTGCTGTCATTCAAACGCAAGCGGGAGTAATTATGAGTTTATATGGACGCAAAGTAATATTATGTCAGAGTCCATTGCTTGTTTAGCAAGTAAACATGCTGCACAGAGTTTTGTATGTGTGTATGCTTTCTCTGAATTTTCACCGCAATTGATGAAATAGGATCGCGCAACTTTCACGCTTTCAAAACAAAACTACGGAGAACACCCGCAGTAGTTTTATCAATGAAAGGCTAAAAATAGCGCTGTTCACCGTATGTTCACGACAGAAGTCAAAAAAAGACGTAAAACTTGTGTTTAATACCTCAGATTAGATAAATGGGCGGAGAGAAGGCAGTCGCGTGTGGCTGTTCGAACACATTCAACCACATTGCGTTCCGCAACTCCAAAGCGATCCGATCGAAAGTGGTTTCGACTACCTCCGGATGTGGTTGAAAGTGGTCGAAAGTGGACGCGTTCAAAATGTTTTGAACACCGTTTACACCTGGCATTAATGTCGTCCACTTGTGATCCGATCGATGAAAACGCATGTTAATGCCAAGTGTAAACAGCCTCTAAGAGCAGATGTCCCTAGCCCTTTTTACACAGACATTACGGAAAATACACAAAAAATGTATTTACATCCGGGATAGTTAGATTTTTGGTTCATTCACACTCCCAATGATTTGCTGGATTTCGTGTGTGCTTTCACACAGATATCGTAAAGATCCCGTAAAGACATGTGATGTTTTTAAAGTTTTGCACTTGGTAGATTTTTCTCCGCAGAGTCTGAAGTTTGCTTATTATCCGTTATTTCTCTCTCCCCACTTGCGTGCATTTTTGTTTATGATAAGACCATAAAGGAGCGAGTGTGCTTTAAGTTCACAAAAACATGTCATTTATTAACCCTCATGTCGTTCAGTGAGGTTCATTTTCACATTTGCATGCTAATGCTCACTAGAGAAAAACTGAGATAATACTGCTAAAATTATTTTTCCTTGAATGCCATTGCTCTAATTTTTTTATTATATTTTAATATATTTCATATTTTGTTCAAATGTTTGATATATCTATTGTTCATATGTTAATTTATTAGTGTGTTATTTGATTAGATTGTTGTCCCGGTTTTAAAATAGAGTGTTTTCCCTTTCAGTAAAAGTATCGGAACCAAAATACTTGACTATATTGAAACAATAATTTTGGTATCGTGACTAACACTAATAAACAGACAATTTTTGTTACTGTGGAAGAAAATTTAAAGTTGGTATTAAGGTTTATGCAAAAAAAGCTTTTCTAATTCAACTATTTGATTTTTGGCAGCTACCAACTGATGCACTATAGCTATACGTATTCAGCCATCTAGTGCATACATTTAATACATTTACAAGTTTTTCAGCATCTAATATTTCACAGAAAATGGCAGGCACTGATGCTTAGTTTCGATAACGTCACATAGATGCAGTGTTTATTTACACTTTTTGGGAAGTCAACCTACAAACAGTTTACTTACAGTTTACATTACACTTTCAGAAAAAGTATTTTACTGACCGATGCTTAATGCAGTGGTGCTAAGTAACAATACAATAATATTTACATTTACATGTATTCATTTAAGTCGCTTAACTGACGTACAAATAAAAGAGCATGTAACATCATGTATAAATAATAATAAACTTGCTACAAACTGCTAAAAAGTTGTCTGTTATGCAAATACTGAACCTATGCAAAAATGACTCAAGTAAGTTCGAGGTGAGTGGACCAGTAACATGCAAATAAGAGAAAAAAACTGATTTGTTTCATGCTTGGTGAACTGCCAATCAAATAAGTGTACCAGAGCAAAACGACATAAAAGCCGGCAAACAGGAAACAATAACAGTCCCAGCTCCAGGAACCCCATCAGCATGTATATGGGCGACAAACACACGGGGAGAGAGAGACACAAAAGGGTGTGTCCTGCCACAGCTGTCCCCTGGGGTGTGGGAGACAGCTGTCCTGCCTGAACAGAGCCAGCAGTGTTCCTGGAAACATCCAGATCAGCAGAGCTCGCCCCTGTGTTCTCGGCCGGGCCTCCTCTTGTAGTTGAAACAAACTCAGTTTCTGAATGAGCAGTGTTGTCAAAGCCAAAGCAGGCAGCACAATGGAGAGGCGCCCAAGTTTAGTACCGGCACAGTTCTCTGGTGCAAGCAAATAACTGGAGCCATTCAATCTAGAATCACTCGGAAACACTCCAGAGCTACTTATGTGCAACTCAAGGAATGTGGTCTTCCCATTGGATCAACTAAAGAAGCCTGTCAACGTGGGTTTAAGTCCAATTGTGGTCACAAAGACCAAAGCAACACTTAGTAAACACCGCACCCATAGTAAAATCCCACATAACTGTACAAGTACTGTATGTTCAGAAAGACTTTATGGCGCTTCAAAGAACATTTGGACTTTTAATGAGGATAAAACATTGTCAAATCAGTGAATTTGTTTGTCAAAGGCTCAAATTGTTATTTAAACTAAACGCTGGTCCATCAAAACAAGCATGAATAATTTAATTTAATTGAAGAACACACTCAGACTGAACATCCTTAAATACTATAATGCGCTCACATCATTCTCAAATACGATTGTCTCCCCTCCCCACTCCTCCGCTCGTCTGCACTCACACTACACTTTATGATCTGTACAAGAGTACACTTATGTCAATAAAAGATGCAATTGTTTTGAAGAAAACTGAAAGAAATGCGCAATAGAGTTTATCGTAATTATGAGTTAATGGCTTAGATGTGTTTGAAATGTGTTGCGCAGATCGTTTGGCGTATGACAATAAATAAGAGATTAAAAGCATATTAAGGCTGGTTCAGACGGGACGAATTTAAAATCGTCGGCCGATTTTCCAACCCTGAGAGACCCCACACACGGCGATAAAACATCGCGGGTCTAACAGTTTTGGTCGTACAGTTAGTGGTGCGCCACCACATGGCAAAATCAACACATCACACACGAACCGATTTGACTCCCGAGCAGTCCCAGGTCAGACGGGAAATCTCGCAAAATCTCTCGAGATCAAACGTGATTTCAGAGTAAACAATCATGGCGGACGAAGAGGATGCAGTGGCGATAGTTTGCAGTTTGTTTTTAACCGACAAAAAACTTTCTCAAAAGAAAAGGCAATGGTCAAAGAAGTGGAGACAAGACAACGCGAGCATGGACTATACTTGCTACATCATGATATGAGTGAGTTGTTGTGACTCGTGATTTTGTTTACATGACACCGGTACATCCTCGCTTCCTCCTCACCTCGCTTTCTGATTGGCTACACGTCACAGTCCACAGGCTGCATGCTCGTTTGTCCCCGAGAGACACCACACACGAGAAGAAATCGGGCCAAAAAAATCCAACATGTTGGGTATCCCCGATTTGAGATCGGAGCGGTCCCGAGGTGCTTCCGAGTAGACGAGAGCAGTCTAAACACACCACACACAGCAAGAATATCTGATCAGTTTATTTTACGATTATCGGAGCATCCTTAAGATTGTCGGAAGGGGTGAATAGGGGCTAAAATCGGCCTAATTATCCTGCCGTGTGAACCAGCCATTAGGAGCAGTCTTCTCTCCATTACTCTGGTGCTGCTTTAATGTTAAAGGGACACTCCACTTTTTTGAAAATGTGCTCATTTTCCAGCTCCCCTAGAGTTAAACATTTGATTTTTACCATTTTGGAATCCATTCAAGCTGATTTCCGGGGCTGGCGGTACCATTTTTAGCATAGCTTTAGCATAATTCATTGAATCTGATTAGACCATTAGCATCGTTCTAAAAAATAACCAAAGAGTGTCAATATATTTAAAACTTGACTCTTCTGTAGTTACATTGTGTACTAAGACTGACAGAAAATTAAAAGTAGTGATTTTCTAGGCAGATATGGCTAGGACCTATACCAGGGCTCAACATAAAGGACATGGTATTGTCACTTGCCTGATCGGGCAGGTGCTTCACCCTCAGTCACTAAAATCTATTTTCATCAATGTATATTATTTAAGATCTTGGAAGACGACATTTACTTGGGTGAAACATCAGTTTACAGGTAAATTAATTGTTTTTATATTTGAATTATTACTTTTAAATATGTGACACAGATTTTTTTTTTATTGGGGCTAGTGAAAATTTTGGCAGAGCAAGTGAAAACCTGAACCACTGGCACGACCGGGCCAGTATAAAAAATGATTTGCGTTGAGCCCTCTCATTCTGGTGTAATAATCAAGGACTTTGCTGCTGTAACATGGCTAAAGGAGGCGTAGTGATATTACGCACTGCCTGAAAATAGTCCCCTGCTATTGAAAGTAACCAAGGGGACTATTTTCGGCAGTGCGTAATATCACTACGCCTGCTGATTATGCTAAGCTATGCTAAAAGTGGTACCGCCAGACCCAGAAATCAGCTGAATGGATTCCAAAATGGTAAAAATCAAATGTTTAACTCTAGGGGAGCTGGAAAATTAGCAAATTTTCAAAAAAAGTGGAGTGTACTAGGGATGTGCATTTATGTCATTTTTTCATTTCGATTAATCCATAGGTCTGAAGAACGAGTACTCGATTAACTGGGGGCGGGGCAATCAAATAATCAAATTATTTGGCGTACACGTCATGGTGAAAATTAAAATATTTTTATTAAAAACACTCAAATAAAACTTAATTTCGAAGAAACTATGACAGAACAATGAACACATACAAGAGTTTTAATGAATTAAATGTTTTTAACAGAAACCTCTAACAGGAAAAGCTGCGTGATGGAATGAAACTAAAGGGTTAACAAACACAAACCGAAGCGCTTTCTATATGACGCACACTGCATAATATTAAGCCTTTATACAACAAAAATGTACAACGTACATCTATCTGCATAAATGCAAGACTTCAACTAAGTTTTCAACTAAGTTATCTAAAAAAAAGAAAGTTTAACTCCCTTTGTGGATGTGCATCATAAACAGCACACTTTTAAACACGTCCAGTCAAAGCACAAGCTTCATAACATTAAGCAGCTTTAAAGCTCTACTGTGTACTTTATTGAGTTAATTCTTAACAAAAACCCATGTTTTCTTTCAAAAGTATGTGCTCATTCATGTGTAATTACTTCCCACCCACTAATCAAAGTATTCTCGTAAGTGTAGAATCTGCTATTTAAAATGCATACCGTCGAAGCGCTCTCTGGCTGAATCCATGTTGTGCCTCCATCTTTGAAATACATTCGCCGACGAGGGACATTCCTGAAATTCAAACTCCGCCTTTCGCACTTTCTCTCTACACTCACGCTGTCCGATAGCTGAAGCCTCCGGAGGTTGCATGTGTAGGCGGTATACATCATCAAGACAGTCTTATTTCAGAATATTAACAATTATAAAGCTGACAATAATTCTTAGTTTATTGTAAATTGATGTAATATGCCTATGACTTGCGAATGCGAATGTAATGCTCAGTTGATTTAAATAAACCAGGCTTGATGACGTATCCAGCCTGTGACCTGCGTAGCTGAATCCTTCGGATTTTACAACAACCGCACACCGTGATGAACCTGCGATCTAATACTTTGATTTGAAAGCCTGTTGAAGACATATTCTCGAGGACATTAAAACAAATCGCCAAGGATGCGAAACGGGGATTTTAAACGACAACGCGACAGGAAAAACATCAAGACCAAAGTCACTATTGGAGTTAGTTTTCCAAGAGGGGACTCAAGGGACACTGAAGTTGCACTTTCTATATTCTCCACAGGTAATTCAGCATATTCGTTTACATCTATACAGTCCATGTTGTAAACTTGAAGTTTTATAGTTCCTTGGCTAACTTTAGCATGATTATGCATAACACTTGTTAGTGTAAACATGCATGTGGTTTAATGTGTACAGCCACACGCCGTCTCTCCGCCCATTTATGTAATCTGAGGTACTGAGATAAATGTTTTTCATCTTTTCTGACCTCTAGCACAAACACACGGTGACAGCGCTATTTTTAGCCTTTCATTGATAAAAGCGTCTGATCTGCGCGTCTTTCGTTTCATTTTACAAGCATGTGAAAGTTGCGCGATCTTTTTTCACCAATATGAGAGAAAGCTCTTACATATACACGGACATGTAATGTTTACTTAAAACATAAGCATTGTACTCTGACATAATGTCTGACATAATACTCTGATAAAAGCGTCTGATCTGCGCGTCTTTCGTTTCATTTTACAAGCGTGTGAAAGTTGCGCGACCTTTTTTCACCAATATGAGAGAAAACTCTTACATATACACGGACATGTAACGTTTACTTAAAACATAAGCATTGTACTTTGACATAATATTAGTTCGTGTCCATTTAAACCCGTCATGGTTACTTTTTGTATGTGATTTTAAGCGGACATATCATGACAATCAGACTTTTTTCATGTTAAACATAAATCTGTGTGCTTTGATGGATCACAGGCAAAGGACATTGCAAATTGTTCATTTTTTTCTTATTGCTTTTGCTTTGTAGCTACTGGAAGCCATGTTAACCTTGGCATGACACGGCCGGGCCACCGTACGAGTTAAAACGCGTTCTGAATGGGGGGGGCTAGAAAGTAATATTCAGTTGCTTGTCATATAGACTTTCACCGCTAGATGGGAGTAGATCCTACACAGTGGAGCTTTAAGTGTTTTGCTATCATTTTAGCATTTAGCTGTGTCGTGTCGTCCTCTTACCTCAGTCAAGATGTAATGTAAATGCTCATATGGCTCTCTGGTATCTCTTGACATTTGATGTTTAAATATGAGATGATAACCCATTGAACTTTTGACGGCGCTGTACATTTTGCAACTGACTGACTGTATTTCCGAAGATCACGGCATCCTTTTAAACCATAGTGCCTCAGTGATGTGAGGTGTGACCGGCTTCGCGGGCTGCCGCGCATTCGCAGACTGGCGGGTTGCTGATGCGCGGTCGCGCGGAATCTGTTTGTTTTTGAATCACGCATGGTAATGCTACTGATGTCATACGTCGGTCTGCGTAGCTCGACACGACGTCAAATACGCATCTCCAGACCCAGTCTTTACAACCACATGCGCTCGTAACGCTAACCAGATACCCAAATGCCGCCATATCCACAATAAATAAATAAATAAACCCACATGATCATCGTTTTCGTGATCGATCATCGATGCCACGTTCGAGTACTCGAGCAATCGAGTACTCGTGCCCATCCCTAGAGTGTACCTTTAAAAACTTCTCGGTCAGCGAAGCAAGCATGATGTCAAACACACCTCTGTTATCTGAGGTCGTTTGAGATGCAGTGACACGCTGCTGTATGTATTTGTGCTGTGCATATCAGTGTGTTTTACAGTGACAGCTGAAGTTTCCCATTACGGAAGGTGTGCCACACCCCCGAATTAAAGTGAACCGTACCCAAGACCACCTCTGCAAAGCGTACCGCACCATGGACCAGTACGGAGCAATCACACTAGCCAAACGAACCGTACTTTGGAGTCAAACGTATTCAGGTAAGGAAAGTATCACATAATGCAAGTACATCCTTATTGATTGCACTGTAGTTTAAATAAATGGATAACAGTGAAGTAGTAAAAAGGCTGAGATCACTTACCCAGACCAGAGGTGTAAATGGCCTTAACTGACTTCTTCATCTTGTAAAGAACACTGCGGTCCACATCCAGTGCCTAATCACACGGAGAGAAAACACAGAGATATATTTAACATGTAGTCTCATCCTCAGATATCAAAGTCTATTCACCAACCATGTGACATATATAACTGGAAATACGTTTATCAGTCTAGAGTAGTAACCACTAATCTGGCTACACACAGCAAGGGCACACTGTTTTTAATACATATTTTTTATGTTAATCTAGTACTGAGGTATAACAATAATAGAAGCAAGCTGTCATAAGCAGCACCAAAAAATACTGTGATTGGTTGATTTAGATGTCAGTCAGACACCTCTTCCTGTCGAAGTGGTAAAAAGCACCAGACATTTTCATTTCCTACATTACATATACGGTACAGTATCTCAAATCTTATATATGATTATCAGTGCTACATGGTATCTATCACAGACTCAAACTATATATTCAGAAATAAATCACACAGTAAGGCAGGCAGTCCTTCACTGTTAGAACAGCTACAAAAACAAACTCCCCTCTGTCAAAACACGCTGATCCAAAAAAGTCCAATAAAATTGACAGTGTGCCTTCTGTGTAAATGCAAACACGTCCCGTAATTGTTTCTGACCTAGTAACATTGCCGTGACATTTACAGAACGCGTCCTGTGTGAACAAAAGGCAGAAACGAGGCCGTAAGGGGTGTGACACAACGTGTCATCACGACAAGGAGTTATGGTTGACACAGGGGTTTTAAATGCTGATCAACATTCACAACGAGAAATGTCTGCATACTGGAATGAAGCAGAGATATGGGAGCAGATATTAAACCACAAAACTGTATGACACTTGCATTACATCTCTTTCCCGGTCTTGTTCTTGACACGAGGACTGAGACTTACAGACCCAGTTCCTGCTGCCGTGAAGTTCATCACACCACTGACCTTCCTGCAACGTGATGCACAGCGAATGTCTGACCAACGACCACCGGCCACCCCGTTTAAAGGGACATTTCACTTTTTTTCAGCTCCCCTACCAGTTAAACATTTGATTCTTATCGTATTGGAATCTATTCAGCTGATCTATGGGTCTGTGAGATTACACACTGCTCGAATTTTTTTACTTTTCCGTCTGAAAATTACTTTTAAAACTTTTAAATTTTCCGTCAGTCAAAGTACACAATGTAACAGAAGAGTCAAGTTTTAAATAGGAAAAATATCAAAACTCTTTGGGGTTTTTTAAGCGAAATGCCAATGGTCTAATCAATTTCAATGAATTATGAACTCTAGGGGAGCTGGAAAATGAGCATATTTTCAAAAACGTGGAGTGTCCCTTTACTTATTTTTTGTATATAAATATATATATAAATGTTTTAATTCCCATAAAATTGTATCTATTATATCCTCTATAGAATCAGCTATGTCTGGCTCTCTCTCAATAGTTTTTTTTTCTTTCTAGGACTTTTTACTCCTGATTAAAAAGTCAGCGTTTTTTTCTCCTAGGGGCCCTATCTTGCAGCCAGCGCAATTGACTTTGTCAGTGACGCATGTATCATTCGTATTTTGCACCAGCGCACAGCGGGTTTTTCCCTCCACAGACGCACGTCGGCAAACTAGGGAATGAACTTGCGCTCCCTGGGCGGTTCAGCGCAAAAAAGGAGGCGTGTTCCGGCGCAAACCATCCCTGGTGCTATTTTTCAGATTCAAAAAACAATTGCGCCACTGACCAGAAAATTATTTAAACAGTTTAAAGTCAGTGGCACGTTGCGCGTTGTTCATTATGCTATTTTAAGGGCGCATGCTTGACCATAATGTATAGCGTGCACAACGCGCATACACTTTGCTTATCTAATCTACACAGATGCAACAGTTATTTTTGCAAATCATAAATTGTTACACTAAAAAATATTAATACACGAGATAAGGGAAATCATAGTGGTGAGCATTGTGGTGATAGTTTTTATTTATTGTGTGGCTGCGTTAAAAAATTCTCATGCAAATAACGATTAAAATATTTTCATAAGTTTGTTGTGTGGCTGTATTACGTTTATTTTATGTAAATAATAATTAAAATGTTTTCATAAGAAACCTTAATGTATGTGAACTTGATTTGTAAGAGTACTTTGGGGTTGGACCTTGGTTGCGTTTCTTGGGTCCGATTTCAAAGCCCCCAAACCCTTTCAGCGGTGAGGGTGGACGCAGCGATGTCCTCTGCTGGCGTCAGGTCCTGAGGCAGATCCACCTCCCGTTACACGGCCTGCCCGATTTATGCTTTAAGGGATCTTTACGCACGCACAGATTCCGGCAAATCACTGGCAGTGTGAATGAACCAAATCAGACGATACCAGACAAATCCCTGACACATTTTCTGTGTATTTTCTGTAACCTGTTCTGTAAAGACTCTTGGGTGTGAGTGTTTGTGTGTATGTGTGCAAAGAGCAGTCCCTGCTGCCCAAGTCTGCAGGTGATTCATTATTTAAAAGCAATCTCCTAAAAATATTCATACACAATCCGTGCTCAGCCAGAGCAAGGGAAGTCTGCAGGCAGGCCCAAGCAGCTAAACCTGCTGTGAGCATTCACAAAAGAGGATTCCTGAGGAGCACTGCAGGACACATGAACCCAAAGGTACATACAGCATATGCCAGGTGAGATAAGTATTAGGCATATGCAAGTAATAAACTTCAAAGTCAACATTGCATCAAAATTTAATGTACTTTCCTGGAAATTTGTCACATAATATAGTATAGTTAAAGGTATAGTTCACCAAAAAATGAAAATTTTGTCATTTCCTGGCCCCTTATGTTGTTCTAAGTCTATATGAGTTGCTCTATTCTGTGGAAGACAAAATAAGATGTAAGTAAGCACACAGTTGACGGTAGGGGAGAGCGGGGTAAGTTGTCACACTCTTCATAACTTCAACACTAGAGGCTATACCTCAAAAATTGTCACAAGTGAACATTCACTAGTATTTGTTTTTTCTACTACGGTCAATGGGTACTAAGTCAATGGGTACCTTCGCTATGTGGTTACATCTACATTCAAAATCTCAGATTGGTTTAATTGTATCACCATAGCTTTTTGTATCAAATTACACAAGATAATCTAAAGGATACTGAAATACGATAACAATCGAAACTGATAACAATCGAATACCTGCAGAAAGCTTTAATAAAGGGAACTAATGTATGAATGTGATAGTTCCTCTGCTGAAATACAATCTTCTACTAAAGCAACTGAGATCAGATCTGGTCACACGATCAGACATGATTTTCCTTTTTATTTCAGCACCCGGTTCACTGCCTAAATTCCTATCTGAAACACTGGCCCTATTTTTGGCCCAGTTTTCACAAGCAGCCTTAACTGTCCCCAAAATGGAAAAGGTAAATCCTGGTTTTATTAAAAGGGCTTTGTCCTATTTATTTTCCAAACATTTCTTCTGCGTGCTTCTATCCCTGACGTCTGGCCGTGTTTTATTTTGCTGTATTGGATTTCAGAGCACCGAGCAGAACTGATGATGCTTTTACATATGTTGAGGAGATGGCAAGTGAACCACCCAAACCAAGACGTCTGACAAAGCAAAATGAGAGCTTACTGAGAAAACAGTCAAGTTATTAATATACTGAAATGCAAAAAGAATGGAAAGAAATTCACACAAATACCACATTGTTTGGTAAAACTATTAACGCTTAAAGGGATAGTTCGGCCAAAAATGATATTAAACCCATGATTTACTCACCCCCAAGCTGTCCGAGTTGCATATGTCCATCATTTTTCAGACAAACACATTTTCGGATATTTTAAAAAATGTTTTAGATCTTTCAGTTGATTAAATGTAATGTTACGGGGTCCACGACCTTCAAGTCCAAAAAAGTGCGTCCATCCTTCACAAAATAAATCCAAACGGCTCCAGGATGATAAACAAAGGTCTTCTGAGGGTAATCCGCGCGGTGTTGTTGTAGAAATATTCATATTTAAACTTTATTAACGTAAACAACTACCTTCCGGTAGCGCCGCTACATGTTTTATTACATGTTTTACTACATGTTTTTATATAAGCTTGACTTCTTTTATGTATTTTAACATTTTAAACAACGATAAAACATATCAACAAGTATAATAAAATAAAATCAAGTAGAAAATAAAAGTTTTGAGTAGACTATATCAAAAAGTAGCCCTCCAGTAAAAAAACATTCATTTCACATTAATAAAGCACAAAAGCAAGCCTTCGAACTAGTACCTACTGTACATTAAAAATGCCATACATTAAAGTGACATGAGAACTTATAGGAATTTATAACTGCATTGATATGTAAATTACTTGTATTAGCTACGAACCCCAAAGACCAGTTTAAGCAGTAATGTTACTTCATTTGTCATAAAACACTATATATATTTTCTAAAACTTGAGTTGGCCACATAGGCGGCATCAAAGCTTTTATGAAACCTCATAAGTGACTAATTTAGACTCTGCACATGCAGTTTAGATCTGTAGGTCAATTTCCCCTTTTTACGTGTCTAGACTTCAAATGTCTAGTAGTATAAACTACGAGTTTCCCTTTCATGTTGCGAAAGAGATGCATTAGAGTGATGGGCATTAAAATCTGACAGTCTGATCGAGTAGCTCTCTGTTATCTGAAACCGCCATAAGACTCCATTTATCTTCATCTCTGCAGGCCCTGTACTGCTTTACTTTTAAAGAGGGTAAATAATCTCATTTTATTGGTCTGTGTAAGTGAGGCACTCAACAAAAACCCACACGTAAAGACGAACTTGATATATCCACTTCTGTGAATGCCTGTAAAACCTCTGGTTCATTACAGAAGGCGGCAAGTACTGTATGAGTATCGCATAGAGCCCTTAAAGGGGTGGTAAACCGGGGTCCACTTAAACATGTGTGCATGCTTAATTTTTTTTCACATGTTACCTTTATTCAACATCGCTGTCCTAAAAATGGTCAGTTGAGTTCCTGGTTCTATGAAATACGCAACGAGCCCACACTGCCCCAGTGTGTTGCGAGTCGCAAACCACCTACCACACGTTGTCCGGAAACATCACACCTCTTTCCATTACGGGAAAGAGGTGCTTCAGTGTATTGTAAACAATGGCATCAATATTGCCTTATCAACTTGAGCCTGAATCAGACCCAGGAAATATTTGTGAAGAGGATCCAGCAGAACATCTGCATTACAGACTGCGGATCTACAGTGATTACTGTTGACTGTATATCACCGTAAGTTTTGTCTTTATAGAATGAGTGCAGCCAAATATCTGTCGCCAGAACTATGAGCCAATACTAAAACATTTACTACATTGGCCGAACAAAACACTGAACCATGTTTAGCGTGCCTGTAGCTATAGGAACATGTGAGAAAACCACATAAAAGCTCTAAAAAAACAAAACTGATCACACAAACGCCAACAAATACCAACTTTTGAAGTTCGCTGATGGGATTAAAAATAAGTTTGCATGTGTTTGTCAGAGAAGTATGAATTAGCATTTAGCTAACTGGCTAACAAAGCCAAACAGTGTTGCCATTTGTTTACAACATTAAAAGCAGCCCAACATGGCCTCACCCCTTTTGTTCCATGTTTCCCTTTGAGGCAGGGTTTGTGTACACTTTGGGGTTCTGATGTCAGTAACCCAGATTAAGCTTACTGTAGTCAAACCTTTGGAAAGTGATTTTTGAGAAAATATCTACCTTCAGATTTAACTTTGAGCGATGTAACCTTGCAGATGTTGTTAATGCTCAAACAGCAACATTAAACACCAACAAAAATTATAAGCTGAAATCATAACTAAGGACCCCTTTAAACTTCTTGTACTGTTTGTTAGCACTAACAAATGTGTGAAGCAGGACTCATCACTCAGTTTGCATAAGGTATTTGCATAGTTTCATTTTAAGCTTGATGTGACTGCAGAATGCAGGGCGCAAAGGTGCAAAATGGGACAAAGACCAAAATGGTCTACTTTATTTGAAACTCAACTCGAAATAAAACCACTTTGTATAAGTCTGTGAAACCATGACACGCATCCATGACACGCATGTGGGTTTGATTTCCGTTACCCATGCTACCTCTTTTGTTTTACTGCTAATAAAAGGTGTATGAATGATAATACCATCACTGCATCAACCCAATATACTTTTTGGTAAGACCATCCATACATGAAATTAAGGATAACATGCTGCCTCTAACACTAAAAATCTATGTATTCATGCGTCTTTCACAATAGGATTTTATGGAGCCGAGTATACAATCGAGCTGTTATAACAGCACACAGTAGCATTTACACGCCTCAACATTTATCATCATCAGTTTTAATTCAAGTCCTTGTAGAATTAAATGAGGTCCTTGAAGAAATGAAGAAGCCAAAACTTACCAGGCTAAGTGCTCATCAAACTTAATCCGTCAATGTTAAAAAAGTAATGAAGGGAGCCACATCAAATGAGACGTGTTTATCTCTGTCAGTATTTAGCCTGTTCTTTTATTATGTACTTGAAACACATTCTGGCAGGCTCCTGTGTGCTAGCTTTTGGGCTGTTAAATAAGCATGCAGAAGCAGACAGAATGTTAAGTCACTGTTTCTGACTTATGAATGACTTAATGAATTACACACCTGCCACATACTCACGCTTGGCTGAGAAAATGCCTCACTCAATTTCAAGGTCTTCTGTAAAAGCTATAAATTTAGGATAATGGACAATTTAACTCTCAAAGTCACACGACTACATAGGCAAACAGGGTGTGTGCACTGTGCAGTGTAGTGAATCTGTAGCCATTCAATTGGGTATATGCAATCATGTGAATCTGGTGAATCTGCCGAAAATGCACCAGTGGGGAATGACTCGTTCCAATTAGGGGTGTGACGGATCACAAAACTCATGGTTCTGATCACAAACTCACAGTTCGGATCACATTAAGGTTTTGAGACACGGATCGGATCATTTTTCGGATCAGCAAAAAAAGGGATGGGAAAAATCGAATAAGAACAAATAAAGAAATTACAAACATTTATAAAAAAGAACAAAGTTGCACATTATGATTTTCTCTCCGTTTTGGGTTCTTTGATTAACATTATTGACACGGACTTAAGTAGGTTAATTGAGGTTACTGTCTCTTAAAGATAAGCACAGACTGGTTTCAGCCTAATCAATACATAAACTTAAGATAAACCAATGTTTTTATTAGAAAAAATCATTTTGTTTGTATGTGGTCAAGAACAGAAAGATTTTACGCTCGATTGCTTTTTGAAACGCATCTCTCCGTGTATGCACTTTGAGTGCACTTAAACGCGCACACACAAAGGGAGAGGCGAATTCCAAACGGCGCAGCATGAACAGTCGATCCACATAAAAACGTTACTCTGTTTTTCATTGCCCTATTCATCAAAAATGTATTTTAATCGACTACAGTATGAGACACAGTAGGGCAACTCTCTCTAAAGTCTACACATCAAGAGTTCTGATCTTTAAAGGGCACAGAGACGATCACGTCTGACTGGAGCTGGACCGGACACATTCAACCCCATGTGCGTCTGTGCGTACAGAAAGCTGCTCACTTTAGCTTGAATGTTAACATTTGCAAGCCTTTAAAAACACGGGCAACTTATAAACTTTCCCTATTTAAATTTGCAAATTAATCCGCCAAACGCATGCGAGCTGTACTGTGGGTTGTGATCCATACGGATCACAACACTAGTGCCAATGGTGCAGAACACACCACAAAGACTATACTGATTGGTGGCTTGGTGCATCCCGGATATTAAAAGGTCAAATAGCAAAAAGACCCAGCTTAATTCCCAGGGTCTAATACTTATATTAAGTGACATTTAAAATTTAAATGCTACAAAAGCTTTTATTTTTTTGCCATTTTAATGCAGTTTAATTCCTTACCCAAAACTGTCACATCGTTATAACCTCACTCAGGTGATAATGGGAGATGCAGCATCTGCCACAGAAATGACACATTCCTTGTACTTGGCATTATTATGTTGTTCTGGCACCAACGTTCTGAACAGCTTCACGCTGCACACTAGCATCTTTCATTTGCTTTATTTCCTCATACTAATGTTTAGCAGGCACAGTCCACATAGCCAAAACATTACAAAACCGAAGGTTTGATGACTACCCCAGCACAGTAAAGTAGGGACCTTCAAGTCAATATGACGTAAGGCACCATCTGTCCTGCTTGAATCTGAACAGCAGCATGTCTAAAGGTGCCAGGGCACGGCTGGGGTGACTGTGTCACTCTATATTCCCCATGTTGGCGAGAGAGAGCCAGGTTTCAGAGCTGCTCGGGCATAAGTGACCCTAATTTATGGGTCACCAGGGAAGTGCTGCACAAGGGGAAAACTTTCTCCGGACAGATGCTACCTTGTGACAATGGAGCAGATCAAATCTTTAGTGCAATGCAGTTTTGCTTCAATAACAATAACTGTTTTTGTACACTAGGGTAGTAATAACTTTAAAATCCTATAACCACTAGACAGTTGCTACCTAGTAAATAGAGAGTCGGGCTTGTAACTCGAAAGTCGTTGGTTTGAGTCTCACAACTGTTGGATAGCAACTATTAGGGCTTTGATGGTTGTCATATTCCCCGCAACATCATGGTGGTGCAGCGCCATTGCGGTGGTGCAGCGCACTCACATGCACACACACTTAAGGGCTCATTATAGTTGTGCATAGCTCCTACGGCATAGCCGCGATGCCGTAGGTTACGCGTTGGTTTTCATTTATACTCCTGCGGCGTCATGCACGTCGACATGCAAACACACATGCAGACCGCTGGTGGGCAGTATCCATGCGTGTTACCACAGTAGCAGCATGACCGTCAAGGAATAAGCAGCTTGGCAAGTTTAACCCACAAGCGAAGAAGAAACAGCAACTTGTGTATGTTTTGGGATGACCAGCAGTGATGGAAGTAAATAAACAGCGACTAATGTTGCAGTTTGAGTTAAATCACTCCTAAACTTGGTCCATCTTTGATCTTACCGTTGCAAACGGAAATACCTATGATGCAGTTTTTTACCTGACGGGAGGGGTTCTAGTGGACCAATCACAGCGCTTGTGGTCCACGTAGAACTGACACGCTGTAAAAAATTTGGTGAGGTCAGGTGCACGTCAGTCTACGCAGAGGCTACAGATCGTTGTAGACCTTACGTACGACTATAAATTGGACTTTAACCACCACAGTGATTTGGTCCATTACTATCGCGGTGGTAAAATACTGCCAGCCCTAGCGACTGTGGTGTACTTCAGCAAGGCACCTTAACCCCAGCGACCATGGCTTATCATAGATGCTTAAACTTGTTTTATGGTTAAATGATGTGTAATCCTTAATATTTTTAAGTTTGCCAATAAAGCAAAACAAAGGTTTTATACAACACATACATTAAAAAGTCTTGTTACAAAAGGTTTTAACAAAACAAAACAGATCATTTTCTCTTTCAGTAGTTTATAAGAGAATTTATAAAACTGTCATGTTCTGTTAAAAACCATACACACCAAAATAACGTGTGTGTAAGCCCTGCTCACCACCATTCAAGAAACAGTCTGACCACAACCGGTCATTAGCTCAGGAACAGCTGACTGCTGCAAGGCTTAAATCTGCAGTCTGACCCTAGTTAAACCAGCGATTAAAATAAAGATTTAAAGCATTAACCCTAAATTGAATAAGGTTTTAAATCTTAAAGCTTATGTAAATTGTGAATAGGCTGATTCTAAGACATCCACATCTCCAAAAGAAACTGTATTATTAAAAGATGTTGCAATTCAATATTTTTAAGAAACAAACTTTCAAGAAATGTCCATCATACATCACTACAATACTTGCAGTTAAAAGACTTTCAATGTTTTCAGTAAACAAGTAATGGGAATTCTTGAAGTGCTAAACCAAAAATAGCCGAAGGGAAAAAAGCTTGAGTTTATTGTACAGCTATTCATAAACACAGTCCTGCCCAGCTGGTGAAAAACCATTGCATTCGCACATATTTGATGATGGTATGTCAATTGTAAGCCACACCCATCCCCCTCTGTTCCCACCTACCCAAAGCAAAGAAAACAAAAGCGACTGTTGGGCGCAACACATTTCTAATTTATCATTTTTACTTCCTCTCACTGCATGCCTTCTAATGTAACCCAGATGTGAGTGCCGCCCACTTTGAAGTGCAAATGAGAAATCAAGGGAGCGTCGTCTGCGGAGCACGTGTCTGGCTCCCGTCTGGTGTCATTTTATTCCCACTTTCATCCCCGCCCCAAACCAGACCAAAAAGAAATCCAAACAAAGTTGAACTTGGGCCAAAAGGGGCCGTGCGGAATGCAATTATCCAATTCATTAGGGATAAGGAGCGATTAATATCCAGGTTTGACGGAGGCACCAGATGTTTAGTTTGACAAACAAACATTCTTAACGAGCAAAAGGGTGGTGCAGTTTTGGGCCGCTTTTCCTTCATGTGTGATATCTGACACCACTGTAGCCTTTGTGAATGAGAACCACGAAAGAGGTGTGTTATTATGGAGCAGTCGGATACTCCAGACAGGCAATAAACTCCACCCTGTGTGGTCCGGTGATGTGGGTGTGGTGCTAAACTCACAAGTGTCTAATTTGTCTCAAACCTGTTTAATTTATCTTCATGTGAAGAATGTGTTGTGTGGCAATATGGAGACAAGCGCCACAAAGTGCTTGTGTGAGAGCGGCTTATGCACGGTATTATATATATGCAAGTCAGCTTATTTCTTATGATCTGGAAACTTCCTGAAACCTCTCTAAATTTTGCGACAGGTCAAACAGATGTTTTTGAGCAGCGGAAGGGAACTGGACCTGGTGGTTTGCTTGGTATTTTAGTGTGCATACTTGGACTCAAGATCAGATGGAGACATCCGCCCAGTACCAGAGCTAGCACTCATGGTTCACATATGATCTGTTATGGTAAGCAGTTTAACAGCCAAATCAAAGTTGTACTCTTGATGGTTACAACAAAATCATGAAATATTTCTCAAATGATTTCAAATGCAAATGAAACCAGTGCGACTTACATAAGATGTGCTCATGGTTTCATTCTGCAGTATTTTTAAAGGGGTCATATTATAAGATTTTTAAAAAATGTAAAATAAGTCTTTGGTGTCCCGAGAGTGCGTATTAGGGATGTGCATTTATGTCTTTTTTTAATTTCCATTAATCCATAGGTCTTAAAAAATGAGTACTCTATTAACTGGGGGTGGCTTTAATAGCATAGCGCGGATCGGCGGGTGCACGGACTTTATCAGTTTGTTTTTGAATCCTGCATGGTAATGTTACTGATGTCATACGCCGGTCTGCGTAGCTCAACACAACGCCAAACACGCACCCAGTCTTTACTACCACAGGCGCTTGTAATGCTAACCAGACATCCAAATGCTGCCATAACCACAATAAATAAATAAACCCACATGATCATTGTTTTCGTGATCGATCATCAATGCCACGTTTGAGTACTCAAACAATTGTGCCCATCCCTGGTGCGTATGTGAATTTTTAGCTCAAAATATCCACAGATCATTTATTATAGCATGTTGAAATTGCCACTTTGTAGGTCCGAGCAAAAATGTGCCATTTTTGGATGCGTCCTTTAAATGCAAATGATCTGATGAAATTCAAACACTGATCGCAATGATGGTGGTTTGTTGAAATTGAAACTTAAGTGTCACCTCCAGCTTGGATCTGCATAGCACTAACAGAAATACTTTAGTTATGGAGATAGCAACTTTCAGTAATCTACCATTAGAACACCCGTAAACTTGGTTAGCATGCAAGGCCTTAGCCAGTCAATAATGATCAGTGACATCTGTTGCAGGCTTTAAGATTGTTACAGACAGTCAGTTACAGTTTACATTTTACAGTTTTTTTTGCCAGAATTTAAGATTGCATTTGAATCTGTTCTTCTCCTTCCACCATTTTTACGCTAAGCTTGCAGACTTCCCTAGAGAGAGTCACATGTGCATTACCTTGCTTTTTCGACCATCGTCAAGTTTTTTCGATTAAATTATTATCGACAATGATTTGACTATTTATTCACTGTTAACATCTCTAATGCCCATCCCTAATTCAGCTGCAACTCATTTTAAGCAAAATATATGTCTGCACACCTCTTACATTTTAACTGGATTAAGTCTTAAGGCAACCAAGATCTACACAGTTGAAGCTGAAATAATATTAGAGAATTACTTTCTTTTGATGTAGTTGTTATTCTGAAATAGTAACTTAATTTCCTCTCTAGATGCATAACGGCAGTACGTAGAGTGTTTCCAAGGCACTTTAATGGAGTCATCACTGCCATTTAGAAACAAGAGTAGCTTTTTCCCAGTCATGGGCTATTGCACAAAGAGGAATTTAAGGGGATGCAAACTACATTCTGCCGTCATTTACTATGACTGAAGGAACTATGGTATCCAAATATCTGCGTTTCCATTACAGATTTGCGCAAAACTTTAGGATCATTTTCTAAATGTCGACAAAAACCTATTGAGAAATAACCGGTGTTATGCGACTAGAGGTATCGATTCAGATGTTCCAGATCGATTCGATTTCAATTCACAAGATATCAGTTCGATTTCAATTCTCAGTTCAATTTTCGATTCCGGTTCTCGAGAGAGGTACTCGATTCTCGATTCAACTCAATGAATATAGATTTAATACAAATACTATATTAATAAAAAAGAACAGTGAACAGCAGTTTACAAGTGGGTAATTAATAAAAGCCACAACACTATTGTCGTTGTCTTGCTTGCGAAATCTAAAATGCTTTCATACCTCTGACTTTTTATGTGAAGGTGCCATCAACATTGATAAAGCACCTGAAACCGCCATTTTAAGCACTAAATTAATGAATGACAGGCTCGCCTCTCGCTCCTTGGTAACATTGCGCTAGGCAAAAAAGAGGGTGACATCTAGTGAAGACTAGTAATTAGATTAACTTTAATCTTACGTTTAATTTTTGCAGAAATAAATATGAAAGAAAAAAATCGATTCTGCTCTTTGAGATTCGATGTTGAATCGACCACGTTTAAAAAAAAAAAAAAAAATTAATCGAAAAATCTATTTTTTTTGGCCAGCCCTATATGCGACTAAAACGTAATTTTGTCGTCTCGTGATTAGTCATTCCAAAAACTATGGCGACGAGTGTGTTAACATGCAGATAACATCAGGGCAGTTGACTTCCGAATCGCTCTCGCAGTATTTTGATGTCATGCCCTTGATGGTTCTTTTAGGCCACATTAAGTCGGACACAACTCGTTAGTCTTATCCTCCAACCAAACACACCGTGCCATTTTTAAAGAATGTAAAAAAACATGTTTTCATCGCAGTTTTCAACCACCTCACTCGAGCTTACAAACTTTTTTGCGATATATGTGAGTTTATGCGAAATGCGCTTGTGCATAGCAGAAACTGACATCCATCAACATTACTCTCAAAATGTTAAATGTGGTTTGCTGACGCTGCATGTGGCATCAAAAGAAGAATTTTGAAGAGCTGTACGCACAGACGTTTTAAAAAAGCTGCATGCAGATATAGGAACAGTAGGGGCCTCTGTTCTGGGGGCACAAATTGGGGGTGTTTGAGTGTCTGTGTGGTGGACTGTGTAGAGCGGGGTCCATTAATCTGATTGCTACGGTGTCTCTCTTCTCTCTAATGCTTTGACAATACACCTTGTCTAGTTCATAAGACCGATTGGTATCACAGCAAGGGTCTACTAGCTCAGGCTGGGACACAATTTGATTTCACACACACACACAATACAGGCTTAAAGCACAGGGGGTGTGGGATAAAAGCCTTTAATGCCACAGTGTCCTAAAACAGCAGCAGTCTTTTTAATATTTGTGTCGGCCTCAGCACTATCCCCAAAGGAGTGGAGCTCATTCTTAACCACATTTCCTGTCAGCCAGATGAGGAAAATAAAACTAAACTTCAGTTTCATTGTGGGTTGTTAAAACATCACAAAGACATTGATTTAAAAATAAAAGAGTCGATTTTGTGTAAATTGGTCAAAGATGATCCATAAGGCAGGTAAAGAGGGCAGCAGTGAAACTGCTGCGACTGTGGTGCCCTTGAGCAAGGCACCTTAACCCTAATTGCTCCCCTATAGCTGCCCACTGCTCTGGGTGTTTGTGTGTTCACGACTTGCAGTGCGTGTGTTCACTATTCACTGGATGGGTTCAATGCAGAGGTCACATTCCAAGTATGGGTTACCATACATTGGCAAATACTCACTTCACTTTCACTAAATAATACGCTCTATTAACTCTAATCTTTTATTAAGATTCTCCTCTTGTAGTGTCAGGGGACTGCCCTAAGCAACCAGTGTCATACAAACAACCTTAACAAACACCTTATCCCCGAAGACTGCTTTTAAGTGCTCCATAAAAACAGAGGTAACTACAGAGCCAAAAGGGTTTAAACACTCCCAGACACCCACACACAGATTTGAGTGTGACATCCCTGTATAAAAAAACATTATGGACTAATTGCCCATGAAGGAAAACAAAACATACTGAAAACTATTCCTGGCAGTTCAACTCAACAGTGTGTGTGTGCGCGTGCGTGCGTGCGTGTGACAGTAAAACAAAAGGAAAAAGCACAACACACTGACACTTTTAAAAATAAAGTTTCTTTAAAGGTTCTTCTGCTTAAAAGGTTCTTTAAATTGATGCCATAGAAGAAACCATTTATGTCGCTTTTCCATTGCATAATACCCCACGGTTTGGGTCAGCTTACTTTTGGGAGCTTTTCCACTGGGTGCAGTACGTAGTACCCAATACTTTTTTTGAACCACCTCAGTCTGGGTTCCAAGCGACCCGAGCTGAAACCAAAATGTGACGCAAAAAACACTGTAGATCACTGATTGGTCTGAGAGAATCGTCACTACCAGCGTCACCGCTATAAAGATTAGCTTTACCTTTATGATAGCTTGTGCTGTCTTGAGTAAACCCAGGGTTTCCCGCAGCACTTTTCAGTTAGGGCGGCCCACCTACGCTGGGATACCCTACCACCTTAACTAGGTCGTCCAAAAAAAAATTCCACCAAACGCCACATGGCCGAAATGAGAGAAAGACATGGTCCGTCACTGTCTGGAGGATAACTAGCCTGTTGATAAAACATTTAATTCATTACTAATCTAGTATGTGTTCATTTTCTGTCATAGTTTCTTCAAAATTGAGTTTTATTTGAGTGTTTTAAATAAAATATTTTCATCATGACGCGTACTCCACGCCCCTTTGATTGCCACGCCACCAGCCCGCCCACCTGCACAACCCTACCACCTTAACTTACAAATTTTCTGCGGGAAACCCTGAAACCTGTTGTCATCTGTGCTTTGCTGCAAGTTCCCAAACTCCCTTTTAGCGATGAAAAACATCCGCAGGTTGTGAATCAGGAACACCATAAGTTTTTGTCCAGACTTGGAGTTTTTGGAAAATTAAAAAGAGAAAAGAAGAGGAAGATTGCACATGCGCAGAGCATCCCAGTTTCAGTTATCCTTCCGATCAAGTGTTTACATGTAGTTTTGATCGGATTACAAAAGGTATAAACCACCCCTCTCAAGCGGATTAGATTTTTAATCTGCTTGGCTCTTTTTAATCCGATTGAGGTGTTTACATGGAGCATTTTTATTCAGATTGAAGTTGAACATTTAAACCATTACAAATGTCCATGTAAACGCAGCTACTGTCACTACATGACTGGGTTGAAGTCCTTTTAAGAAACTTTGAAATATTTTAACATGCAATTGGCAGATTTCAATAAATAATCAATAAGAACAAAAAAATTTACAAAATGAACATGTGAAATCTGTGATGATGAGTAGCAAACATAATTCTGTTGCTTCCTCTCCTTGAAAGCTCATCAGTAGATCAGTCCATTTGACTTTAGTGGCAGCACTTGTCAAACAGGAAGACCTTTTGCTCTGCACTGACCACTTCAAAGAGAATCCTCTATTTTATGTCTTTCAGGGTCGAGCACATGACAGTGTTACCAGACGTACTGGTCTGACCGTAAAACCTACGGTCAGCTATAAACACAAGGCACCACATATATACATACATATTCAGGCAAGACAACAGGAAAATAGTTGAAGTCAAACTTAGGCCTAGTTTAACAGACTAGGCCTTAGTTAAATTGTTAAATTGGATGTTTAATCATCATTTATAAACATAGAAAAAGATGTTTCTGATGGTATGAATGTTGAGACCGGTGTGCATGTTGAGGAGTGCAAGTTATTTTCAGTTAATACAGCTCAAACATGTCTTTTAGTCTATGACTAGCCTTAAGCCATGTCTGTGAAACCAGGGGTTAATGTTTTAAAATATAACTTTAACTTAACTATAAGTGAACTTAAGGCGATGCACATAAGGACAGACACTGGCTTCCGTTTTAACATCTGCTTCTTAATTTGAAAGACTACTAGGGAGAGTGTGTAAACTCCAGGAGACCGATGAAGGTTTAAACAGTGAAGAAATGAAGACCAAATGTGTTTGAAAACTCTCCATATCCTAGGGATTAGATGTGGCCCTTCATGTCACTTTCCACTGTATGGTTTGACGCAGCTCGGTACAATACGGCTGGGCTCGCTCTACTGTAGCTCGGTTTGGATTTTCATTGGAGTTTGGTGCCGCTTCAGAGTGGTTGGGATTTGTAGAGTTACGGTACATTCACACGGGGTTTCCCGCAGCACTTTGCAGTTCGGGCGGCACGCCTAAGCTGGGAAACCCTACTGCCTTAACTTGGTCATCCCAAAAAAAAAATTGCTGCACAAATGGCCGTCAAGTGCATCTCGGACGCGCTTCCGGATAGCCAGTTGGTAAAACTTGTGTCCGTGAGAACTGTAGAAGTGGACTTATGCGTTGGGTTTATTTTAGCCTGTTATTGTATTAGTCTATAGTTCTTGCAAATTTAAAGTAAGTTAGCTTACTTTTTTGATGTTTGAGCAACCTGCTAGCTAGGTTGCATGTGCCTGTTGATTAGATATAATTGTTGAGCGCTCTTTGCTCATGTTATTTATGTGAATTATTTACATGCTACAGTAGTTACACTTCTTTAAGATAATGTAATTAATAGTGGGAAATCATCACTTCTTACAATCTTTGCGCTATCTATCATCGTTCACCAGACGTTCTACACCATCTGCTTTAGTTTGTGTTTATTAACCCTTTAGTTTCACCACGCAGCAATTCCCGTTAGAGGTATCTTTTAAAAACATTTAATTCATTAATAATCTAGTATGTGTTCATTTTCTGTCATAGTTTCTTCAAAATTAAGTTTTATTTGAGTGTTTTAAATAAAAATATTTTTATTTTCATCATGACACCTTTGATTGCCACGCCCCCCGGCCCCGCCCACCCGTCAAACCCTACCACCGTAACTAACAAATTTTCTGCGGAAAACCCTGGTTAATACTGTGAAAAATTAAATACTTACATTCAATAAAAATAGCTTAGTAATGCATCATTTTGACACACATAACATGATTCTCCACATTATGACAAAATAAACGATTTACCGTATTCACATAGGGCTGTCACTTTTTATTCGATATTCGAATGATGACGTAAAATATCCGTATTCGAACTATAAATAAACCATCCGGTTTTTAAAATGCCATGTGTGGCGCATTTTTTACAGTAACACCTCGTAATAGGAAGGAGGCTGAGAGTGAGACCGACGACAGCAACTGTGCGCACAAGAGGAAATCAAATGGGACCAAAATGAACCTAATGTGCATGTCAAGATAGAATTATAGTTTGTATATAAAATGGCATATTGTTTATAGTGTTAAATATTATAGCAGAATAAAAAGCTTGTGTTAATACGTTCGCATTATGAAATTAGCATGTATGAAGATAATTTCATCATTTTTACAATGCAATGTAAACTTTATATTAAACAACAACAGCATTTGTCTTGTAAACGGATTTGAAATGATGATGTGTTGACTGTCGCGCGTCACATAGACGACAAGTGAGATCTGCTTAACTCATCTAAAAGTTTAATTTCATCTGAAGTATCAAAGGGTTTGTGCTCTCATTAAAAACGGTCAAGCAAACAGCACGCGCAGAGATAATGCACTTGTCAATGACGGCTCACAAGCGCGCGGGTTATAGGCTGTATGTGTGCTTGTTGTCAATGAGATTACTTCTCACAAACACGCTCAAGCGCGGGATATGTGTGCTTGTCAATGACGGGCATTAAATCCGTCGAATTCCGCTGAGTTTTCTGCCGAAATCTGCGGGCGCGAATTCCGTTTGGGTCTGCATATACTCCTGCTGCTATTTAAGTTGTCACGTTATTGTTTGTAACTGTTCTGAATCGTTTTTTCTATATATATAAGTTTGTTATTCATAAGTTGATAACCTGCTGTTTCAAACATTAAGTAAAAGAGTAATCCAAACAACCCTGTTTATGACTGTCACTGTTAATAATTTTGTGAACCTCCATTACGGTGGGTTTTTTTATGCGCACGGGGGGGGGGGGGGTTGCTAGATATTGTAATATATTCGGATACATTGCATGATATTCGAAATCCGTTCGAATTTGATTTTTCTCAAAAGTGACAGCCCTCATTCACATTATTGAATCACCACAAAAAGCCAAGCCATTTTTAAAAAACTCTGCAGGATTTGTTTTTTGCACAAGCTTTCAGCATCAGCATCGCCAGCATTAAAAATTCAGCTGCTGTAAAAATAGCAGCGCTGCAGACCTCTAGAGAGCCTGTCCAAATGTGGCCTTGCAGGTGGCATTTGTACAATATAAAAATTTCCCTGAAGACACTTTATTTCAGGAATTATGGATTTTTAGTATAAGGAATAAACAGCTGCAGGTGAAAAAAACATTAATCAATGTGAGACTAAAGCCGAAAGTATACTCGGGACGTCCGCGTATGCGCGCCGTCCGCATGACGTCATTTTCGTCATCAGGAGGGTCCGCGGCCGGCCGCGCGGACCGTCCGCGTGCAGCCCAAAATTTGAGACCGCGCGGACAGTGCGCGTACAGTCCGCGTACGACAGCGCATGCGCATGAAAATATTTAGACAGGACACTCCACTATAAACAATTATACAAAGGAAATAGACAGCATTTGCACACACACTATCGTTTTTCTTCTTTAACTTTTACTTCTTCCAAGAACAGAAAGCTCTGGAGCATGTTTGTTTGATTCCTGTTCTTTGTTGTCTTGTTGTTTGTTCTAAACTGTGTTTGCAATGGTGGATCAGTTACTTTTCTTCACCTATCCTAATGTTATAATGTACTGTAAATGTCTCCAAATCAGTGCTGCCCTGACAGCCTGTTAGACTAATAATTTGAATAAGAAATCATATGTATTGCGTATAGTGTCGAACGCGGCCATCCGCGTGTAGCCGCGAGGACTATACCCGGAAAGCTGCGCGGACGCGTGCGCGCGCGAGCCGGACGCGGACGCGGAAAAAAAGTATACCCGGGCCTTAAGTGTGAAGAAGAAACATGACAGACAGACACAAAGATCAAAAGGACCCACAAATAAATCCCTTTTGACACAGTGATTATGGAAAATACATGCATCTGGGATTTGTCCGGGATCGTTAGATTTGTGGTTCATTCACACTGCCAATGATTTTCTGGAATCTGTGCGTGCATTCACACACATACCGTAAATATCTCGTAAAAACACATGACGTATTTTTTCAAAAGCGTCTGAAGTTTGCTATTTATCTGTGATTTCTCTCTCTAGAAACTATACGCGTGCATTTTAATTCTCAGCTTCAGCGTGAATATTGACAAGCTACACATTTTAAACATGAAATATTAGTAATTACTAATTCCTACACTAAAGCTGGCATTCAAATCTTTTACAAAGCTGCTCGCCATTGGTTAAAGCGACAGTGTAATATGATTATCAGACACCTCAGGGGAACTGACAACCATCCTTAAAGGGCACATCAACAAATCAATGCGGGAACTTCATTAATGAAGAGGTAAAGCTTGACAGTTAACAATGGCACTGAAAGGGGAGTAGTTTCTGGTAATCTGTGACAAACCCCCGGACCGGGGCCTCCCTGCCCCCATTAACACTCAACAAAACAAAGGCCAGTGCACTTCTGAACCCCAGCAGATCAATGCACGCTGCTCCACCCAATTAAAGGGATTTCCTCAAACTCACTCTTCAAACGTGTCATTGGGAACTCCGGAACCTTTGGCCTTTACCGTGCGAGCCACTGCAGGATAAAGACATCCAAGTTGGCGGGAAAGGATCGTGACTCCAAGGTGGATCCAAGATATTGAGCTTGATTGTTTCATAGCGTACGACTGTTTTGCAGGACAACTACATAAATTTACTTGATAATCTACATGCATTTTTTTAAATTTCAGTGTCTAATCTGAGTATTATTTATTTATCATGTTCAAAACAAACAAAATTTAGGGATTGTAACGATGATCTGTGAAAAAAAGAGGTGAATTATATATATATGCACAATATTGATTGTGCAAGATTGATAAGCTTTATGAAATCCAGTAAGGATCACAACTCAGATCAGACTTCACACATCTGACTAGGGGGCTGTTTACACTTGGTATATTAAGATGTGTTTTACTGTCTTCGTCGATCAGATCACAAGTGGATGAGAGAGACGCATTTTGTTTACACCTGGAACTTTAAATCTGTCTCTTTTTCCACTTTTGACCGCTTCTGTCCTAATTACTTTGAGGGGGTGGTCTGTAGAGACTGTGGGCGAGTCTCTGCTGTCATTTTTCTCAGCACCCAATATGGATGCACTGGTCATGCTGGTCCTACCTGCAACAAGAACCAGCCTAACCAGCTTGTAATAGGAACCAGGCATAATAGACCAACGCAGGCCACCTAAACAGTTTTTCAGGTGATCTTTTTGGCCAAAAATTGGAACGTTGGTTTTGGCAGAATGAAAAAATTACCAAAAATATAAACTGAAACTAAGCGACCATGCTCATAAAAATTTTTCAAAAATTTTTGCTCCACTTTTGCTTCTGTGAACGTGTTTTGCATGCACTCTGTTCACGCACACATCATATCAGCGCGTTTACGGTCGAATGCACAGCTTTGGAAAGTATTGTTCGTTTGACTTGTACATGTACACAGACATTCGATGCATGCACATTCCGACATAATGCAATACATATCCTGCGGGACCTTATGCGTACAATGTACATGAGGATTAAACAAAATCGCAGCGGTGCACAGACCCTTGCATACATGTAAAAAATGGAATATACTTCGCCCTTTGTGACGTCCCTAAAGCCCTTTTCATGCATGTTGACATGCTGTTTCTTGACTGTTGCTTTCATTAAAATTATTGTGTATCTTAATTATACTTCGTATTCATGTTTCTAAACCTTTACATTATTTAGATACACACAGATTGTGAAAAATGCACTGAAGGCAATTTTATGGGATTAACACCCTGTGTGAAAGGGGCTGAACACACTGTGAACATTTCAATGGAAGCATATCAAGATATATCAAGCCACATAAGGGTGGGAAGCACTGTGGCCTCATATGTGTTTAAAACACTTTCTAAACATAAACTGGGATATGAAGACTAACCTCCTAGCTATTTTTTAACTTGGCGACAGAAAAACTAGTGGTTTTTGTCTTGGGAACATATTTCAGACATCTTAGAATAAATACATGCTAATCAAACAGTACTATGCATCTATCTAAGTATGTGACCCGTCACGGAAACCAGGGACTCAAGTCGGCAGCACAAGTTTCGAGAAAATGAGAAACAAAGTTTTTTTTTCGAAATTTGTGATTTTCGTTTTATTGCAGAATCTGTTAGTTGAGATCACGAAGAAGCCTCTCCATGTTTGAGATAGCAGTTTTTGTATATTTAAAAGCGTACATTTTGCTGTTAAAATAGGCTTGTTTTTCCGGAGATTCTAGCGTGCAGCGGGGGGCGTCATTGTCTGTGTGTATATTTACATACTGTATAAGCTTGTGTTTTCGCCTCCGCCCACAAAGGGAACAGCGTGACTACTAAATAAGGATAGTTCGCCCAAAAATGAAAATAATGTAATTAATGACTCACCCTTATGTCGTTCTAAACTCGGAAGACCTCCGTTCATCTTCGGAACACAGTTTAAGATGTTTTATCGTTAGATTTAGTCCGAGAGCTTTCCCCTTCATTGAAAATCTATGTATGGTTTCCATGTCCAGAAAGTTAATAAAAACATCATCAAAGTAGTCCATGTGACATCAGTGGGTCAGTAAGATTGTGTTGATGCATCGAAAATACAGTTTGGTCCAAAAATAGCAGAATTACGACTTATTCAGCATTGTCTTCTCTTCCGGCTCGAGCGTGAAGTCACGTGACTGTAGTGACGCGCTGCCCTGTTCCTCAGACATGTTTGCTAAGTTTTTTTTTTTTTTCAAACTTATAGCCTGCGTCTCCCCAGACTGTAAAGCTCGGGCGCACAAAACAAAAGAAAAACAAAAGAAGCTGGGGCGGAACAAATAACAGTCAGCCGCATCGTACGTCAGCCGCGTCACTGACTTTATGCGGCGCCGCAGTCGGATGACGTCAAAGTACCGCGAGAGCTCTTCAAGAAATCTTACGGAGTAGTTTAATTTCGACTCGCTCTCGCGGTACTTTGACGTCATCTGTATGTCAGTTCTTGCAGCGCAGCATGAGTCCAAACACACAGAAGTTACACAGATATAGTTGTATTCTTCATATAATTGGCTACATGTTTTGTCTATCAATATTTTCCATGAAGTCATTGGCTGATGGAGGAACGAGCGAGCCATTGGTAACCTCTCTAAAGGATGTCACGTTTTCGACGGCGCTGTTTGGATGATCTATTATACTACTTCCCTATTTTAAATACAAACTTTGAAGGCGGGTTCATGTGTTTAACGGAATGTAAGCTCATATACCCTTACATGTTACGATTTAAATAGCCTTCAGATTATATATTATATTGTATTACCAGACATTCATGCGAAATCTGATGTAAACAATCTATATTTCACGGATTATACGCATTTGTGGACAAATATGGACATTGGATAATCTGAAACAGACTGGATTCGACTTGTGATCCCCACAAAGGTAAAAGAGTCATGTTTATTTTTGCGGGTTGTCATTTGGTCATAAAATACTACATATAATGCTAGAACATCTCAAAAAGGGTTTTACAGGGGGCATGGCTTAGCTAAATGAGATGTAAATGAGCCCTATTGTCTCCCCCAGCTGAAAAGAAGAGTCCCTTTCGTCTCGATTTTCTCGGTTTGAGTATTTCTGAGTTCCTATATTCAAATGGCCACAACTTCTCCAAATCTTATCAGATTTCCATGTGTTACACATCGTTGGAAAGCTTAGAAACTGCACTTTCAGAATCTGTGAACAACTCAAAATGCCCAGATCCGACTTGTGTCCCTACTTTCCGTGACTGGTCACGTATAATAATGGCTACTATTAGCTTAAAATACAAAACAAATATGTTTTTGGCCTACAAAAGTTATAAATAGGATGTCTGACAGTATTTTTATAACAAAATCAGTCATTCAGATCCATCCTTGCAGCTAGCAGCAGTACATCATGTCTTTATGGCTGTGTTGTGGTGGAGAGATGATTCAGAGATCATATGAAGCACTGATGCTTATTGATTTTGAACACAATGCCCTTAACTGACCTCCAATCATAAATCAACCTCAAACTGCCACTCCATGAGAGCGACAGACAATTAAACTAAAAGCACCAATATGTTTTCCCAGCAAAAAATGTGCATGAAAGAGTGCATTAAAATGAAAACACACATTTGCAAGGTGACATAAGACTTTGAGGATGCAATTTACTAATGCTAAAAATGCAGCAACATTAAAATGCAGATGTATTGGAATAATAAAAAGTATTGGAAAAACTCAAAAGTTCGATTTGTTTGGACAAATGTAGGTTTGACACCAAAGTAGGATGCGTTTGGCTTGTGTTGTAGCTCCGCACTGTACCATTGAAACAATTCAAGTATTTTTCGTTGCTTTGCTTAATTTCCTTAGTGTGCCAAGTTTTACAACTGCTATCCTAAATTGTTATCCAGTTAAATTGCTTTAAATGGAAATAATGGAAAACGTCAATCTCCAAAACGTCCCTCTATCTTGTCCTGTTGATTATCAGACAAGGCTTCAAGTAAATTAGTCTCTTAAGTGGCTGGAACAATAAGACCCTTGAGAGAGGCATTTTCAAATGTGATAAGACAAAACTAAGCAAGATTATTCTGCAGCCCAACCGAGATGCAAAAAGTTGCTCTCAAAAACAACAAGCTAGCTCCAACAGTAATCCTTGATGGTATCCAGTGTAAAATAAAAACACAAACCCACAAACTTACAATGATGCTACAAAACTCCATATTGGTGGACAACACTATTTATGTGCCTGAAGCAGTGACCACAAAGCCTAAAGAGTGAAAAAAAAACAGCATGCAAGAGGAAAACCAAAAACAATCATTCAGCTGTAGACTTCCTGAGTGCCTTCAAGGACAGTACACAGTTACCCATTGGCAGAATTACCTTGAAAGTACATTATTCACTTAACCAATGTGTTTAATGTCCAACTTTAACCAAGCAAACAAACACACAATAGAGATTAAAGACCTAAATTCTTATCACCAAATACATTAAATTGTTCATTTTTGTAAATTTAATCTGTCTCAATATTTTAGATGTCTACTAATTTTTTCAAGGTACCATTCACCCCTCCAAAAAAAAACATTTTGTTCATGTAGTTTACCCTCATTTTTAATGCAACTTCGATTTCAGCTTGTTCCTTGCACAATGCAGCTTCAGAGGTTAATACTGTAAAATATACCATAGTATGGATCATGGTATCCATACTATTATCCATGTGTTCTTCAGCCCTAGGAAACACACATACTCTGTAACAACTATCTAAAGACTAAGGGCAGTTTCACAGACAGGGCTTAAACCTAGTTCCAGACTATCTTAAATGTTAGTGTTGTCTTGATAGAAAACAACTTGATCTGACATATCTTAAAATAGATCAGTGCAAGTGTTGTGTCTCAAGATGCACATCACTAATGTTTATTTATAAATTATGCTTTTAAAAATAATTTAAATATCCTAATTTAACTAGTACCTAGTACTGGCTTAAATTAATCAAGATATGACAGTAAGGGATTTTTGGTATATCATCTCTTTAAAGTGCACCTATTTCATTGCTAAAAAACAACATTATTTTGTGTATTTGTTATAATACAATGTGTTTGCATGGTTTATGGTTAAAAAACACATTATTTTCCACATCCTGTATATTTTTGTAGCTCCAGATTTCGCTCTTTTCCTGAAACACACGGATTTGATAAGTTCTGTGTCCCTGACTGGCCAGCTAATCTGTACGTCCTGATTGGCCTGAATACCTCTGATGTCAGCAGGAAACGTGACACTCCTTACCATGTTCGAAAGATTCAGTTGCTAACAGGAGTAAAACATGCCTTACTTAAAACATTACTTGTGTCCATTTTGAGGCAAAACACAGGAAACTGATGTATTTTAAGATATGTTAAAAAGAGATGTTATAAGTTTGGACAGTTCTTACATTTATTTTAGTCTAGGACTAGTCGTATTCCTGTCCGAGAAACTGCCCCATAGAGATGAGAAATAAAAACCCGCTTTGTCCAGCTATTATCAGCTGTTAAGCCGAGCTTCCGATGTTGTCATGGAAAGGTTCGTTGTTTTTAGTCACATTCCAGCACTCTGTCTGTGAATAATGTCGGAAAAAATCTGCGAACACGCCAGCCACGTATGCTGATACACATGAAACTTGCAAATATCGTCCCGATATATCGGCCGGCCGATATATCAGTCTATCACTAATGCAAAGACGCAATTAGGCATCCTGCAGCGCAGATGGTGCATTCTGCGCAAATTGAGCGTTGCCATGGGAAACGTGCGAGTTGAAAAATCTGAACTTCGCCAGATTTTCACGCCGCGTTACCCAATCAGGACCTTGCTGTAGTAGTGACGTGTTAACAGGAAGTGAGTCCCTCCCATAAGCCCCTCCCATAATGCGAATATTCGCTTGAATGTCTCGAATGACTAGAATTTCCCAAGTGAATGAAGCGAGTAAACTTAAATGTTCATGCGTCTAACTATGTACAAACTTACACACCAAAGGAAATTTAAAAACGTGATTCGGACAATAGGTGCTCTTTAACAGAAATTGTATGACTAAACTGCACGGGTACATCCTAGCACAAATGCACCATGCTATCAACATACTGCAACATTTTACAATCTCATACTGTAAAACAAAATCTCAACACAATGTTATTGTTAATGTAATATCTTCACACTTTAAAAGCAAGTGTATAGGCTGCAGCATCTATGGTGACTATAAGCTGAAGCTGTGATGATGGAGGTCCCACAGGAAGCTGTCTCCATTCAGCACAACACAAAAGCAGCATAGCCTATCAGAGCTGGGAAAAGCTATTTATATCTCACCAGGGCGAGGCTTTAATCATTTACTAAATGTTTTTATACACTGTAGACACTGTCAACTTTTGACTGCTACATTTACATATTATGAAAGCCAAGCAACATATCTAAAGGTCTGATGGTGGACAATAACTGCTAGGTAAATCAATAGGTTCAATGTAAGGTGCCTTCATATAACAGGTGCTGGTCAATTATTACTATTATTAGCACCATTTTAGGACTATTCTACTATTATACGTTCACATTTTTCCATTCAATGTGGCGTTTATCCATAACAGCATCATATTTGACCTTAATGTGCAATGAATGAGCAAAAATCTTTTACCTCAGAGTTTTGTATATCTCATCAAGAAGATGAGACAATGCAATACAACACTTGACTGATAATGGCTGTGGCAACAACAAAGAGGGGCGAGGATTTGGCTCCCCAATAACTCACTTAAGTTACCCAAGGGGGGCAATAGCTGACTCCAGTGGTCTGCTAACCACACAATAAGCCTTTAACACGCGTAAAATAGCAGGTTAAATAAACTTAAATCTCACCTCCTCGAGTGCTGCTACGGTATTTCTGCAGTGAGTCATTTTGGTGGTGAAGTTTGAAGCGGTGGGCGATTTATAATCTTCATTCGTCTCCGCCACAAACTCTGCCACTGTGATCTGATCCGGCATTTTATTTTCCTTTCGCAAAAACCACAAATCTGTTTTAATCCTTCCAGTTACCGTTTGCGGTACACCTATCTGTCGAAATTCAGCAATAAAATGAGGAAATGCAACTCTGATGAGCCTCCTGAAGTCCAAACATCGCTGTGTTTCGTCCTCGGCGGATTAAGAGAAGTTGGAAATTAATACGAATAGCAGCCAACTACAGAGAAGTGCAGGTTGTACGACGGGAAATCTCTGTCCCACGGTGTTGGTTCACACTTCATGCAGTTTAAGTGCAGATACTGTCCACTCGTTTGATGATAAAGCGATCAGATGATACGTTTGTCATTTGTTAAGGTACAGTAGTGTATCTTGTCGTGCTGAGATTGCTGCAGAGCGCGCGGATCGATAAGAGCTCTCGCAGCGCAATTCAATGAAGGCGCAGAAATTGACAAAGTAAAGGTGGAGGACATTCAATGGGAAAGCGGTGACCAATCAGGAACAGGAGCAGCCAGTTCACAGCCAATCGGAATGGAGTAGGGCGTGGTCTGTCTGTAGATCGCCTTTAGGATCGTGTGCGCCTCTCTTAAGGTGGAGAAGGGAAATTTATTGTGCGTGTAAATACAGAAATTGATATTCAAGGTCTTTTTGATGATATCCAAAAAATCTTTAAAGAAATGTTGTGTGGATTTTTTTATGAACATTTAGTTCTTAAAATATATTGTATTATGCATTGCATTTTATTATGCAGTGCATGTTTACATTTTTAAAGTCACCATGAAATCAAAATTGATTGTTTTATTTTAGTATTTATATCTATAAAGTTCAAAAATTCGCATAAGGAGGGTAAAAGCATTCAAAACAAATTGTCTCTCACCTCATCTAATACAGATAAATTACTTTTATGACATCATTCTGCACTTCAGCTTCTCATCAGATTCCTGTGAGGTAAACTAAAAGCTATTTTAAAAAGGGGAGGAGCCTTAACTTATGTCCCGTCCTAAGGTCCTGTTTCAGGGGAAAATACATACATTTCAAGCACTACAGTGAGTCTATTTTTGTTTATTCAAATATAGGCCATTTTTACGTTATTCTTACTGACACTTCATGATTTTATTATGCCAGGTTACTGTTCCTCATTCTGTAACTTAAAAAAGGGCACATTATCATTTGAATACAGCACTGAAAGTCTTTATATGTCACCTATGTTGGCTACAAATAATTCAGTTTGAAAAATTTCTTCCTTCATAAATTCTTCCATTATTCCTGGGCCATCAGAATGGATATTGCGTCATATTTTGGAGATGTTATACCCCTGTGGTGGTAGAAAGAGGCTGAATCCCATGATCAATAAAAAGACAGGCACATTTATTTTGACTCTGAAAACACTTTGGTCTTTTCTTTGCTTTGTGATAAAATATAAATGTGCTCACATTTGCCAGCCCATTCAGCCTTGGCAGAGCGTTAAAATAGTGTAGCAGTGCCAATCTGAGAAAGAGGGCATGCTTTAAACCTCCAACATTGCATGGCTGCCCACTTACCAATGAAAGTTGTCTGGAAATAAATTTTCTGTCCTAGCAACACGAGTTTGAATGCAGAAAATAGTAACTGTGAATAAAAGCATCTACAGTGTTGTGGTATGTTTGTACCATTGTGGTAAAAATAGTAAAAAGAAAAATGTCACCAGGGTGGTACCCATGGGTTAAAATTGGGCCGGGGCCAGACTGACGGTTTCACTCTGCTCCATGTCGGTGTGCAAGTAACCACTGGTGCGTGTGCACTGACGTGAAGCGAGAATAATGTATTTTCATTCATTCCTATAGAAGGAGGGTTCACTCTTGCCTTTTGGTGCAAATGTTCCCAAAGTTTACAAGTAAACTCTAGAGACAAATACAAATACAGTTGAGGCAAAGTATACAACAACATCTGATGAAACTCCACAACCTGCTTTTGTCATAGCATTTATTTGGGTTTATGTACAAATCTACTGTATAATGTAGATTATAGGCCTAAATAAGCCCAAATAAATCTACATTTATTTGGATTTATGTATAATCCACATTATACTGAAAGACATTTTTTGATGTTTGTTTCTTTACCAATAAGCATCTTTTTTCATCAGCTCAAGCAATATCTGTGTTGAAACTTTGCGCATCTTTGATGGAGACATCTGATGACCTTGAGACTTATAAAGTGTTGTCTTATTTTATAAAATTTATTTATAAAGGTTATGCGTATTGCAAAATGTATCAATTAATATTTTAAGCAAGACTTTATCTCTAATTCACTGTGCTTTAAATACCCTTATAATAGAGCTGCAATGCTTTCAAATAATCTTCTCATAATGAAGAGTGTAAGCAAGAGGGGGATTCATATGACCTCTGCTGGTGTCTCTTTGAACAACCATGACTTTGTATAATTTGCAAATTCTGTGAATGCTACAGTACATCTGAATTTTAACCATTTAACTGGTCTAACAATGTTCTTATAGGCGTTTTCTATAAGAATACTGTATGTTGTTTACATTAAATTGTTTACATTAAATAAAAAAATGAGTATAACGTATTAATCATAACATGATTTCAACGTGGAATTGCTAAACCTATTTCACTGTTTTATTGCATTTATGCCTTAAAATTAAACTCAGCAGCCAAATATATATAAAACATAAAAAACAGGCAACATTGATTATGAGTTTTAATGCAATGCATAAATGAACTTCCATTTAGCTGGTCCACAGCAACTTATAATGTAAGTACAAATACAATTGCACTATATAAAGTCACAAAAATGAACGGAAACACTACATTTTCACATTATATATTATTAGATAAAACTTATACTTGTTTGCCCTTTTGACCTGTACACATTCTAACCCTGATTGAATAAAGCACTCCCAGCCAACAGATATACACCTGCTAAGAGAAAGTTGCTCATTGCTATTCATGAATATAGCTCCATTAAATTGATGAAGGGGTGGGGATGTGTTTTGATCCAGAGTACAGTACTTAGTATTGATCTGACAATGCGAGATAATGCCTTTGGGTAATTCAGGAGGTGCAGAAAGCTCATGAATCTAATGGGCCAAAAGTGTTCAGGACATGACAGGGCTGTTGATCTAAATGTGGTTGCCAATTTACTTATACAGCAAAGCAGGTTAATTCATATTGCTGTAAAGGTCAGGGTGAGTGTGGTAGATTGTGTATGGTGCACAGCTCCAAAAAGATTCAAAGCTGCATAGTGAAAATTTGAGTTTCCTGGGCAACCGTGAACAATGGAAGAATCTGGGAATGAATATATGCTGGTCAGAACCTATTGCAGTTTGTTGCCTCATACACAGTGTGGTTTGCTGAGGAATATTTTTATGGATTGTAACACTGATATTGGTATCATCCCTGATGTATACCATATTTGACTTTTTGGGGCGGTTTCACGGACAGGGCTTATCCTAGACCAAGATTAAATATATGTTTGATCCGCCTTAATTTTAAAACACCTTGTACCAACATATCTTAAAATATATCAGTGTGGAATTAAGTTGTAGTCTTACATGTTAATGGTTAACATAATGAAATAAAGTTTTATAATGATTCTGTTATAACATAAGCCAAAAGATTGTATCTGAAAAGGAAAAAAACAACTGAGTTCACACTAAAGAGGGCTGATAGGAGGAAGAAAACATCAACTGGATGAAACTTTTGGAAAGACACAAAAACACACGCAGGTCAATAAGGTAAAAAAGACATCAGCATGATTATATTGGAATATTGATTTCACCAAGAAAAGTCACCTTGCATTATGCAACATAGTGACAATATAAACAGATCTACTATCTCTTAATCTATCTCTCAAGAGAGACCAGTTAAATGACAGCTTAAACTCAGCTTTTTCATAAAGATCCAGCATGCAATGCATGCTACGCTGCAGTTCTTTCTTAACCTCCAAAGACCTGAGCTTTAGTTTGGCTTGCACTTTAGATTTCTTCTAGCTATTTGGTATTAGGAAGAACCAATAAATATAACAACCAAATATTTTTCTTTGAACATGAAGCAGTGTAATTGTCCACGTTTGTGTACAACAGGTTCCAGTTACACAGAATTAAGTATTATGGTGCAAACAACAAAAAATGTGATGTATGTGGACACACCAGGTCTTAGGAGGTTAAATATTACCATAGCTTTATTTAAAACCTTTCAAGTACTAACAATAAAAGTTTTTAGCAGGTTTTGCCCAAAATATTGTTCAAAGTCTATGTGTAATAATATAAGGAGAACAGATAAAAATGATTTGATTATGAAACCTATAATATTCATCTTTTTTTAATAAAGGCACAATATTGACCATAAGGATATAATAATTCATAATCACAATCCTATCCTTAAACCTATCCCTAACCTCCTCACACTATAGCGTCGATAAAGGTTGATTTCAGTCACTACTTTCAATCTTTGCTATGACCTTACTTTATATAAGTAACTAGTAAGGTTATCAGGATATATCAAGGATATATCGGTTATAGTTTCAAAAAACTTTTTTTTACATTGTATAGGATGAGTTTGTATAAAAAACAGTTCCAGAATTTGGTCCCAAGAATAAAAATATGACTGTTAAAAGAATCACAATGCAAATAAGCAAATATGCTAGTGTGAAAGAAAAATATATAATGTAAATTAATAAAATTTTTATGTGGCTTTTATATATAAAGTAACCAACAAATAAGAAGTGCCTGACTTTATTGTCCATCCAATTTCTGGCTGTGATCCCAGTGCTAAAATATATCATGTTTTCGTTTGTATAAAAATAAAATTTAAACCGAGTTGGTTTCAAAGAAACAAATTTATTATTTTTTATTTTCAGCAGTTGAGCCCCTCATTAGATCCACTGCATGGATTGCCTTTCAGGCTGTGTTATACAGGTACAGTTAAAGCAAAGTTGCCATAGAAACTCGAGTCAAGACATCATTAGATTTTGACAAACACTAACTTGTTTTTTGTCTGACACTTAAAAAGAGAACTAAAAATAAGACTCTAAAAACAAACGGTGCTAAATAGCACTAAAAGTGGTTCTTTGCTTGTAATCATAGAAGAACCATATATAGCACCAGTGAAGCACCTGTGTAGCACCTGTGTTAAACCATATAGTGCTATGTAGAACCATATGTTGTGCTATATGGCCCCCGTATGGTTCTTCATATGCTATATAGCACCGGTGAAGCACCTATGAAGAACCATACAGGGGCCATATAGCACCACTATAGCACCACAGTTCTACATAGTACTAGACGGTTTCAGCAGTAACAACATAAACAAGCAGCTGTCGTGGTCCGCACGTAACTTCCAGTAAACTCTGCTAAGAATAAATAACATCAAAGTTCTTTAAACGTAGGTGATTTATATAACAAGCAAAAAACAACACATAGATTACCTAGGAAACCAAAACATTTGTTATTTTCGACGAGGCATTTGTTCAAGAGATCAGTTTAGCAACTAGTCAGACCATTAAAAAAACGAAACCGGAAGTAAAGTTCGGATCCAGATGTGTATCGCGTCAGCGCCCGATGAAACCTTCTATAGTTTAACACAGGTGCTACACAAGTGCTTCACTGGTGCTATATGGCACTAAAACTGGTTCTTCTATGATTATGTGCAAAGAACCACTTTTAGTGCTATTTAGCACTGTTTGTTTTTAGAGTTTGCTTCCTTCATTTTATCTTATAAGTGAAGATAAATAAAATTCTTTAAAGAGGACATTTCACAAAATCTTTTAAAGGTGCAGTGTGTAAATTTTAGCGGCATCTAGTGGTGAAGTTGCAAATTGCAACCAGCGGCTCAGTCCATTGCCCAACCGTCGCTTTTAAAATGCATAAAGAAGCTACGATAGCCACCACCGGACAAACATTTAATCGTCAGAGACAACTTAGTAAAAACGTTTGTCCGTTAAGGGCACAGAAACATGGTGGCACAAAATGGCGACCTCCATGTAAGGGGACCCTCGGTGTATGTAGATAAAAACGTTCATTCTAAGGTTATAAAAACATAACGGTTTATTATAAAAGGTCTTTATAAACCCCTGATAATATTAGTTTTATATATTATTTTGCATTTCTTTCAAGAGATTGTTTACACACTGCACCTTTAAGATGTAAAATAAATCTTTGGTGTCCCTAGAGTAGGTATGTGAAGTTATAGCTCAAAATACCCCAGAGATCATTTATAACATGTTAAAATTGTTTTTGGGTGTGTCCTTTAAAATCCAAATGAACTGATCTCTGCACTAAATGGTAGTTCCGTGGATGGATAATGCAGATTAAGGGGCGGTATTATCCCCTTTATGACATCACAAGGGGAGCTTTATTTTAATGGCTGGATTTCCAGATTTGTATCAGGCATAGCGTCTGTACAATTTATCTGTAAGTGCCTATATTCATAAGGTTTATAAGCTCATAGTATGCCAACCCCCTTGTATGGCCTGCATGAGAGAAAATAAGGCTTATGGCAAAACACCTTAAGTAGTAACTCTCAAAAAATCTTATTCAAGTGTTTGTTTATCATCCACTCACCCATGAGGACTGAACAGAAGTGCTGAGTCTTCTTTACAAACTCCTCTCCATATGTCTGAGGATTTGTGTTGAACAGGTGTTGTGCAGAGATAGCAACAAAGCCTTGTACCAACATTATGTGCTGACCTGTCAATGTTATAATTAATTATGTTTGTGAACGTAAAAACCACTGAGTTAAGCAGGAAAAAGACAAAAAGCAGGTGTTTGCTATTATGAAATGTATTTGGTGGTTTGATTTACATCTAGTTTGTGGATATCCTGAATATGCTTTGCAATATATTTTTTCAGAGGAAAATGTTATTGCTGATGAGATTTGATGCAAATGCTATACATAAGTATAAAGCTGAATGTATGAACCATTGCTAAAATCTAGATTCTGGTAAAACCAATGTGTTTACTGTAGATTGATATAGAAATGTTTACAACTACCCAAGAACAAGAAACAAGAGAGGAGTAAATGTTTTCTGTGCACTTTAAATGTATGGCCCAAGTTGGGTGGAGTTATTTAATTAAACACTTTTGGGTCCTTTTGAAGGGGTTTTCTTGTTACTGTGGTTATGATGTATGCACAACAGCAGAGAGATGTCCACCACATCCCCCGTGTATAACACGCCCATGGGATGGTGATTGCTTTGGTCACCATCCAATCCCATAGTAACCAGAAAACCCAAAACAACACATCTGCTTTTGGGTTTAAAAACAAGTGGATTCAAACGAGTCAATAGTGACAAAGTTTTTGTTTTTGGGTGAACTATCCATTTAAGCAAAAGTTTATGCTTGCTCTCCATTGAACCTAACTGATGTATAAGACAAACAACTGAGATATTAAAAAGATTGAATGATTTTTCCTTTTATATAGAGTACCTCACTGACTGTGGCATTGAAGCTGACATCATGCTGCTGCACAAAAAGGTTTTTACAATCATATTGATCCCAGCTGCTGATGCACATTTATCTTTATATAAAAGAAATAACCGTAATTTAAACAAAGGTAATGGGACTTAAAGGGGACATATCACGAAAATATGACTTTTCCATTTTTAAGTGCTATAATTTAGTTCCCCATTGCTTTTATCAACCTAGAAACTGTATAAAAGAACAACCCAGTAACTTTGGTTCCCCTTGTGATGTCAGAAGGGGATAATACTGCCCCTTAATCTGGACTATCCAACCACAGCACTGCCATTTAGGGAAGAGATCTCCTTATTTGCATTTAAAAGGACACATTTGTGCTCACACCTACAAAGTGGCAATTTTAACATGCTATAATAAATTATCTGTGGGGTATTTTGAGCTAAAACTTCACAGACATACTCTGCGGGACACCAAAAACTTATTTGACATCTTAACAAAGTCTTGTGAAATGTGCTCTTTAAAGGAATAGTTTTTTTTTTTTAAATAGCAAAAAACACATTTCCCAGTTTTTATCTCATGCTTTTAGAGGTAATGCACTAATCTTTTCTCCGGTCTTTAATATATAGTATATTTATTGATTTTTATGCACTGTGAAATGATCCTGGTCTATCAGGTCATTAGGTACAAAGAAAAAAGGATGTGCAAACAGGGTGGACATTTACTGCTCCAATAACAAGAATGTTTGGAAAAATGTGTATTAGCCCTGTAGCTTTGATGTTAATCATCTGTTTACCAATGCAAAATAATGCAGGATGTCTTATTAAATTCTAAAACGCCAAAAAAAAAAAACACTAAATAAACATAGAATAGGCTTTATGCCCAGCTGCACTTCTTCCTGAACTTCAGCCAGCTCTTTGTTTCCTGTCTGCCATTATTGGACAAACTGATTAAGGTGTGCCTGACCTCAGTAGTCACAAACAAACTGATTAATCCAGGTGTGTCTGATTATTGTTGTTGTGACTACTGAGGTCAGGCACACCTGGATTAATCAGTTTGTCCAATAATGGCAGACAGGAAACAAGGAGCTGGCTGATGTTCAGGAAGTAGTGCAGCTGGGCATAAAGCCTATGGTAGGTCTATTCCATTTACTGAAGTGGTTATTTTGGATATAGAAAGTATTAGGATATAGTGACAAATTTTGCAATATCATGTACTTTTGATTTTCAAAATAACATTCAAATCAACGAAATGAAAAGAACATAAATGCACTGCCCCCTACTGTAGGACTGAGAAATGGTAAAACAATAAGACAAGATAAGTACTACTGTAAATATAAAAAGATGCTTAAAATCATGTATTCCTTAGAACTTACCATAGATTTAAAGTTAACTTTACTGTTGCCATTAGTTTCAGTGTTTTTATTGTAGTTCATCAGATTACAAAGCATAAAACAAATACTGATCACGCTCTTTCAAAATATGTTTACAGAATGAATCTGAAAGATTTTTATTACTTATGTGGTTTTTATCACTATTAAGAACTTATTTTTCTGTTTATTTTTTAGCAAATATGACTGTGATAGTTTGCTTTCCAATATGACCAGTGGGTGGCAGTGTCTGACTGTGTTGCAGAGACATAGTTCTCCTAAAACTGCTCACGTGTTAAAGGGATAGTTTACCCAAATATGAAAATTCTGTCATCACTTACTTTCTCCCATGTTGTTACAAACTTGTATAAATTCTTTGCTCTGATACACACGAAGGCAGATATTTTGTAACCAACCGTTCGTGAGCCAATACTATGGAAGTGAATGGGGCTCACGAATGGTTTGATTACGAACATTCTTCGAAATCTCTTTCTTCAAAACCAAGAAATGTATACAGGTTTGTAACAAACATGAAAGTGAGTAAATTATGACATAATTGTAATTTTGGGGTGAACTATCTCTTTAACAAAGAAAGAACATTGTGCCCTGATACAATGAAAAGAGTATTCGCAAAAATAGTTTGGCATTTGCCTCACTTCTATAGTTCCTCTATAACAGGTTGTCTCTGTGCCTGTTGTATGTTCAAAAAACTAAATGCTATCAAACATGCTTTTATTCATGTTAAGGTCATTCTATCACCATGGTGCAAATCACATCACATGACTTAAATACTATCTCCTATAGGCTATAGGAACCAATAAATGCACATTATATACACATTATTCCACACCACAGTGCCCAAGGTCTTGTTTATTCTGTGAATACAGATCTCTTGCAACCTTAACTGAGATACCACAACAAATTTGTTGAAAGATAATATATTATATATATATTTTACATATTTTGAGACCTAAAATAAGATGAAGTGTGGGGCTATAAACAATAGGCGTTTGGCCAAAATATTATTCTGTACAGCTTCTCAAGCATGTAAACGGATATGAAAATAAGTGGTTGTGCTAAGAATGATTTGCATAGGATGTGCTTAAAATACACAATGCAGCATACAAGGGCCTAAATGTGAGTGTTTGCCAAATACTTAAATTCCACCGCTCAAAGGTTTATTGGAGATGGTTGCTATTACAAAGGAACATTTGGTAAGCAACATGTAAACATTGTATTGATAATATCAATAATCAATTTTTTTGCGAAATCATGCACTTGTCCCATTTACTTAACTATATTATATTGCTTACATACAAACATAATTCAATACTTTATGTAGTGCATGTTTTCTACTGCTTGTATAGGCCTACGCACATGTTGATACATACAGTAGTAATTGGGAGGGATTATGAATGAATGGGAGTGGCAGTAAAGTTGTCTGTCCTTAGCAGCTGTATTTTGATGTAATGGAGGGGTTGGGCGACACAGTCCGCCTACACGAGCTTTGTGTTGATGTTCAAAAGAGAAAAAGCACTGACAGTCCGCGACCAGAGGAGCACAAGAGGACATCACAGCGAACAGACAACGCCAGAAAAGGAGAGAAAGAGGGAGACTGAGGGAAGACGGCGTTTTGTGGGATTTCAAGGGAGCCGAGAGCTGGACTGAATCATGGCCATCACGACGGCTTGCACTGGCTTTACAGTACTGCAGCCAATCAGTGAGATTATTAATCTACCACTGGACCAGGTAACTGTCACTTTAACATACATTGATGCTGCGCGTTTGTCGCTAGCTGATCTGAAATCGTTTGTTATAAATACAGCACACTTCATCTCTGGCATCGACTGCGTGATATAAGCGTTTTATTATGAGCTGAGTGTATCACATTACAGTCCTCCTGTTTGTCATTATATGTTACACAACGGCAGTTTTTCCTTTCCTGCCTGTGTTTTCGCTAAACATTGGCTGATGACAAGTGAACCATGGCTGTGTCGTAAAACATAGCGTGTTGACTGGCTAGTTTTGAGAAACACGCGCCCACGATGCACGAAAACGCACGCTCGTGACTCTGACGTCCCAAATGCTTTCTAGGTAGTTAGCTCAGGTTTTAAAACACAGCCGTGGTCACGATTATACTTGAGTTAAAGAGACGGTTATTGTAAAAGAAGAATGGATTAACAGGTTTGAAAGACATCTGAGTTAAACGGTTATTAATAATGAAAGAAATCGAGGCTTTAGAGAGATTGTTTCATTTTCACAATGTTGCATAATACGTCATTTTGTCGTCACTTGTGTTGAATAGATTTTAAAAGATAAAAAAATAATAATAATATTTTTAAACAAAAATTATACAAAACTATTATTATTAGTAACAACAACAATAATAATAAAAATAGCTAAATAATAAACTATTCTTTTTGGTAATCGTATTGCATATGGAACCAAAAGTTTTGTTTTTCATCTTTAAACAAATGTGGCTTCATACTTTTTCGACGTCCTACGTGCCTACCGACAGTTTTGTGACGTCACACATATAGAAACTGCTTTACCACATCTTAACTACTAAATGTAACTGCATGTAATATTTATGGTAATCTAAATAAACAAGCATATTAAGAACAAGTACCTTTGATCACAGATGGCTAATGGTTTGCTACCTACTTTCAACTAGATTGGGTGAATGAATTAATATTGCCTTTGGATAAATTAAAATTCCTTCTTTCACACCCTTTCCAACAAGTAATATGACTGCATTGTCTTATCCTTGCTCCACATACATCGCTGCCGATATTATGCGTGGGTATGCATTACAAATTGATTTCTTGTTGCAGTTAAAAATCTGCCTGCTATGCAAAAAAGTAATCGAACGTTTATTTTCATGAACAGGAGGTATCAAGGTTATGCATCGCATCTTAAAAATGTATGACCCAAGTTTGTCAATGTGGTGTAAGAGGTTATTTTAACCTACAAAAAGTTGCTCGCATCTCTGGTCGTGCAAGATTTTTTTCATCCTTCCTGGATCATGCAGCCTCATTACAATATCTTTATAAACACATCAAGTTTGATAAAGTGTTCAGATAAAGCATCTTTACAGTTGCCCTGTACCCATTAATACTGTACCCGTATTGTCTTTTTCAACTCATCTGACCTCTTGGGTCAGAAGAGTCTGCTGCACATGTGGAATGTGGCTAAAAATGCAGTCGCTCTGGAGTGTGAACATTCTTGTCTTTCTTTGTATGTGCCAACCTATAATTGTTAAATATATTTATAAGTGCATGTCAGACTTTAAACTGTACATACATTGATGGTAGCAGTCCTCTAAACATTAATCTGTAGTAGCCTACTCATCAGGATAAATCAAGGATGCAAAGTAGGGATGCATAACGATTAATCGCGATTAATATATAGCAGAATAAAAGTTTTTGTTTACATCATATATGTGTGTAAACTGTGTATAATAATTATGTATATGTAAATATGCACACATGCATGTATAATTTTAAGGAAAAATATATATTTATATATAATATAAATATACACGTTAACATTTCTTAAATATATACATGCATGTATGTGCATTTATCTACACAATGTTATTATACACAGTTTACACACATATATGATGTAAACCAAAACTTTTATTCTGCTATAGATTAATCGTGATTAATCGTTATGCATCCCTAATGCAAAGAAGGTGATTTTTGATCTGTAAATCTATTTGGTTATATCCAGAGCCATAGTGCCATGTGCTGGCATGAATCTCAGACTTTGTTGAATGAGATTTTTGGCAGATAGCACAATGGTTCCATTCAGGAGATCATTTTAATGTGACAGAAATCAATAATATAGCCCATCATGAAATGAGCTGTCAGGATTACAACTTCCTGAGCCTCAGCCAGCCGGGAGATTACATAACATTTGGATCGCTAGACTGGTTCCAGTTTATCCGCAAAGGAAGATGAGAAGTGTTTAATTTGAGACTGGGATGTTAAAATAACCGTGTCACTAAGGGCACTTAGATAACCAATTTGCATATAAGCCTTAAGGTATTAGCATATTGCTCCTCGGTTTACTGGCTTGTTTTAATTAAATAGCTAATTAAATAACAAAGCAACAACCAATAATGTGAGTTTGGGGCAGGGTATCTCTTTTTTGATTCAATCGGTGTGTGGGTGTGTCCATGAAACTTGTTTGAAAACACTAATTTGTTTGATTAAAAAATATTAGGATAGTTATGCGATGCACCACTTCTAAATATATAATTGGCCACAAAGATGACTAATGCCTTGTCCTTCATAGTGGCAAGGCTCACTTCACTTTCTGAAATTCTTCTTGACCCAATGACCTTCAGAGGCTGATGGATTCTAGTTTAAGGAAGACTTAAAATAGACCACAGTCCTTAAAGTTGTTTCATGTCACTAGTACACACTAGAGCTTATATTATTTCATATTATATCATATCAAAGCTTTAAATTCACTGAATGCAGACTGTGCATATTGTCTTTAGTGGCATGTTATCAGGAAGCACACAGGTCTCTTGTCTCCTACCCCAGTGAGCCTAGCAGATGCACAAGACACAGCCATGATTTCTCAGAGGAGTATTCTCTCTCTCTCTCTCTCTCTCTCTCTCTCTCTCTCTCTCTCTCTCTCTCTCTCTCTCTCTCTCTTTCTTTTAATAGGAGACTCTTGGCACCAGTTGCCTCTGGTGGAGTTCTGCTTATGGAAGTGTTGAACTGTTCTTTTTGTATTATTTTCTGTTGATGTGCCGAAGTACATTTTGGTCATAATGGACTTTGACTTTATCTACAAATCATTTTCAATGCAACATTAACCCTGTCTCTATTTGACACATTAGATCATGTTTGGACTTTTGTCGACCTGACAAAGTCAGACTGTGGCTGTGTTTGAAAGCTTAGGGGGTGTCCACACCAAAGCTTTTACGCCCGCGGCCGGCGTTTGTTTCCAATGGAAGCTCTGCGTTTTTCAAAAAAGCACTGGGCACGAGAGTTGAAAATATTCAACTTTGAGTAAAAAAGCTTGGCTCGTCAATGTCAGTTCTTACATGGCCATCCAATCACAGTTTATGAGGGGTGAGACAAATATCACAACAACCAAGCGCATCGTACAATGACTGATAAACAAAGCAGAAGTATCACTGCAGGCATTCGTCGTCCTCCAGGCGTTTTGAGCCGCGTTTAAAAGCTTTGGTGTGCACACCCCCTTATGCGGCTTTCACATAGGAGGCGCTGTACGCTGGGTTCGCCACTGGGTTCAGCGCAGCCAAGCGATTTGTGCTCTGATGGCCAGACAAAGTAGGCGGGGTTTTCAATAAATTACTACAGTATTTATATTTGGGTTAAATAGCGGATGAGTAATACAGAGATTGATGTTGCCCGGCTCCATATCACGTAACTTTAAGCTGCCTACCTACAACAAGCTACTTGAATTAAACCACACCTGACATGCCAACTTGAATTACTACGTGTTTCCATGACACGGCTTTCCTTCCGATGTCTCTATAGGATCGTAAACTTGTATTATAAAGCTCCGGGAATTCCGAAACACACCGTATATAAGCTTTTTGTCCATTTTGATTTTGATTTGCTTGTTTGGATGCCCTGTTTTTATTGGTCGCGCGGTTAATCGTCACAGCACGCAGCGCAAAAGTTAAACTTTTTTTAACTTTGACCGCAGCGTGAGCGCAAGCTGCGCTCTGCTGCGCTAGCGCTTTGCTCGACGCAACAAAAAAACGCCCTCGCGCGGTGGAAGCCATTGAAATGAATGGGATTTATAGCGCAGCGCACACTGCATCCTATGTGAAAGCCACATTAGGCAGCTGACTTGTTGCTTCGCTGACTCATAAGGCAATGATTTTGCTCCGGGAAAAAACACAATTGTACAGCCGTCATAGGCAGGTATATATAAACAGGGAGAAATATAAACAGGGAGTGCCTTTGTGATAACTAATCCCATATTTGAAAATTACAATACTAATCACTCGACAGAAATGCATTTAAATTGTGTCAAAAGAAAACACTAAATTTGTGCTCCATCTGCTTTTTTGGCCGCCAATTTATTTTGAACTTGACCAGGCTCGACCAATCACATTCCCCGTGCACAAACATGCCAAGAATTGTGTGAAGGTATCTCTAGAGACAGGAAGTCATGCAAACATTGGGTTCAGATGTGCCTTCATGCTTTCTTGCCTTGGAATGCTGCCTCCGAAGGAAGCAGAGCTTTCGGGTGCAGCCTGTATCTATATAAGGAACTGTTTAGTTTAATATTTTCGAAAACTTTTGTAAAATGACAGCAGTATGATAACCAATTTTGAAAAGCAACAAACACATAGTTTTTCCTCTCGCGATAAGTCATTCCAAACATCATGTAATGGATGTTGGCATGTTTACTAATATCACATATACACACTAGCCATTATTTTAACTCAAAGGAGACTTGAGGAGTATTAATGCCAAAGAAAACCTCTTATACGTACTTGGGAGCGACAATGTTTTCTTGGAGGTAATAATAGATTCTTTTAAATCAATGAAGATGTAGGAGTGTCATCCAAACATATTTGGCAAGAAAGCCTCATATACTTGGGATCAGACACGTATGAGGTGTTTCTTGGAGGTTTAGTCATCTTCAAATAATGGTTATGTGACTTGCGTACATCAGGTGACCTTCAATTGCGAAATACACCTTTTCCGAATTGCCTGAGAAAGCACCTCAACCTTTTTGCGAAATTGTATTTTCAATTCTTATGACAGCTCTTATGCCCGAGTCTGTGCTACACTGTTGTCTAACACTTGAAAGTGACCATATAGAGAATTGACACCTTATAAACACTAAACATGCTGGTGTAGAGATAAGAAACGGTTGTATTCACTTTAGAAAACCTTGTCAACCTAAAAAAGTAAGTTACCTGGTTGCCTTCAATTTTTTATTTAATACAACTTGTAAATATGAATTAACTAGTTAAATACAGTTCTGTAAAAATGTTGTGTCAACTAATATTTTTAAGTTGAAATAACTTTTTAAGTCAACCAGGTAACTTACTTTTTTAGGGTTGAACCAAGTTTTTGTTTTTTAAAGGGATAGTTCACTTTAAAATGAAAATTCTGTCATCATTTACTCATCCTCATGTTGTTCTAAACCTGTATGAATTTCTTTTTTCTGATGAACACAAAAGAAGATATTATAAGAAATTATGGTAAACACACAGCAGTATGTGACCATAGACTTTCACAGTAGGAAAAAAATATTTCAAAGTATTGTGATAAATGACTAAGAAAATATTTTGATAAATGATGTTAAGCACACAGTTGACTGTACCCATTAAATTCCGTCATATTTTTTTATTCCTACCATGGAAGTCTATGGTCACTTACTGTTACCATCATTTCTTAAAATATCTTATTTTGTGTTCATCAGAAAAAAGAACTTCATACAGGTTTAGAACAACATGAGGGTGAGTAAATGATGACATTTATGATTTTAAGGTAAACTATCCCTTTAAAGTGTAGTGTCTTTAGGTAGCACTGTGAAGCCCACGGAAGAGATTTGGACTTTGGACTGCATAAAGTATTTGAGTTGTTGTCCTACTTTAGAAACATTACCACTGTAAAAGATACTAAGAACTAATATGATACTAATATGTTATAGCTGTGATTACATGAATGACTCTATTAAAGGTGCCATAGCGACTTTTTCCATGTTTAAGTGCTATAATTGGGTCCCCAGTGCTTCTATCAACCTAAAAAAAACGTGAAAAAGATAAATCCAGTAACTTAGTTTTGGTAAACAATTTTTGCAAGCATGTGAATAATTTGGTCCTTCAGATTTTGCCTGCATGTTTTGTGAGGTAGGTAGCAAGACGAATTACAATAATACCGCCCCTTAATCTGCACAACCCAACCACGGCACTGCCATTTAGGGCGCACTCACACTATCCAAACCAAACCGCGCTCAGGCGTGTTTGACCCCCAAAGCCTGGTTTGATTGACTAGTGTGATCGCTCTGATCCGTGCCCAGCCGCGGATTGATTAATTGCGCCGCGGCCGGGTTGCAGAGGTGGGCCGGAGTGCGGTTCACTTGGGCTCAGGTGCGGAAGGCTGTGGTGTGAGCGCAATCGCGCCTGAGCGCGATTCAAAAGGTGAAGACGTCAGTTGCGCGCCCACTCACCTTCATCTGCCTCCGTAAAAACCTTTTGATTCGCGCAGCGGGGTTACGGGAATGTCCGAGCTGCACACGTGACAGATCAACTAAGCAATATGATGACATGTGAGAGGGCTGTCTGTAATCGCGCACCAAACGACTCCGAATAAAAAAACACAGACTTAACATTACGGTGGGTTCCAGTGTTAAGAGAGAGCTTTACTTCCTGCTTTTTCAAAACAATCGCATCTTAATGATGAAAGCGCGCCCGGACTCGGATCGATTAGAAGTACAGTGTGAGTGCGTGCATCTGGGGGAGTAGGGAGGGGTGACAATCGCGCTGGGGCATGGTTTGGTTTGGTTTGGATAATGTGAGTGCGCCCTTAGTGCAAAGAGAAAAAAAAAATTACAGCACAATTGAGTTTCAATTGCAACAAACCATCATCATTGTGATCAGTGTTTGCATTTCATCAGCTCATTTGCATTTTAAAGGACACACCCAAAAACGGCACATTTTTGCTCAGAACTACAAAATGGGAATTTTAACGTGCGATAATAAATTATCTGTGGGGTATTTTCAGCTAAAAGTTCACATACGCATTTTGGGGACACCAAAGACTTAATTTACATCTTAAAAAATATCATGATATGACCCCTTTAAATAACCTCACATTAACCCCTACAGGGGCATCATCCAGCTCAAAAAGAACAGGGATGAATAAATTGTTTTGGGTACCCAGGTTCCCATGATCTCGCTTCATTGCATGTAGGTGCACGCACATCTTATTCATCAAGACTAATTTTTAAGAAAGTCCTTATAGAGTTAAAGTGTCAGCTCTAACCAGAGGGAGAAAACAAGAGCATGTCAGTTTTTTCTCAATATAATTGTTTTAAGTAGACTTGTTTAAACATGAAGGTGCTTCTGTAAGACTGGGTATATTACCATGCGGCAGTTCTCTGTTAATTTTATTTAGATTTTTATACAGTTGAGGACTCAATAAAAAGGCAGAAGTGCTGGTTGCTCCATCACCCCTGCTGGTAAAGCTAATGGGTTGTTGTAGGAAGTTGCTCATGAATGTGGCAGGTGCATGTAATGTAGCAGCAGATCTACACCGCAGGCATATAGTGAAAGCTGACACTAACAGACCGTCCTGAAGCAATTTTCCATCCTTTCAGACATATAGTAGGCAAAATCTTTTGTCTTCTCCCAGATGGTGCCGGTTGCCAGCGTTGCCCAGGTGTGATGTTTTTTTTACACTTGCGCCATGACTCAAAATGAAAAGGAAATTTATCACATTTCAGCATCTATTCCCAATTTACTTATTGTCAATTTCCAGCCACCGTGGCTCTGTGGTAGTGATGTATCCTAGCAACCGGAACGTTTTAAGGCTCATTGTGAGTCATTACAGTCGGATCGCCGGTATGCCCTCGCTAGATCTGTCCTTGCAGTTACCGGAAAAAAGCCTACTGCTTTGAAAACATTTCACTTTTTAGTTGCAAGCTCATTAATAGATGGTAAGGCTTGGTGGAAGTCCAACAGAAGGGAATTTGCTGACTGGAAGAATGAAGTGTTGCATGGAGAATTGTATCTGGTTCAGCTTGCCTTTGCATTGTAAAACTGATGCACCTTTTCCTAGGTGTATCTTGAAATTGCAGGCAGCATTAAAGGAAACTGGTAAATGGAGGCATTAGTGGTCATCAGTTAAAAAGGAAGTGCAGAGATCAGAGAGAGAGAGAGAGAGAGAGAGAAAGGGAGACCAAAGCGGAATTTATAGTTGTGCGTAAGTTCAAAGGCTCAGTGGCAAAAAAACGCTCAACGCCACCTCCGTCAAAAACGAGATGATGATATTAACCCAAATGTTATGCTCAGCACATATTATACGTCCATCAAATATTTTTGCACCAAATCCGGTTAATCCCTGCCTCTGTTTATTCAGAAATACTGGTTTGTTGTTGCAAGCCATTAAAGGGACACTCCACTTTTTTTGAAAATATGTTCATTTTCCAGCTCCCTTAGAGTTAAACATTTGATTTTTACCTTTTTGGAATCCATTCAGCTGATCTCTGGGTCTGGTGCTACCAATGTTAGCATAGCTTAGCACAATCCATTAAATCTGATTAGACCATTAGCATCTCACTAAAAAATAACCAAAGAGTTTTGATATTTTTCCTATTTGAGAGAGTATAGTTCCTAGCCATATCTGCCTAGAAAATCTTAGTAAATCGTCTTAGTACACAATGTAACTACAGAAGAGTCAAGTTTTAAATAGGAAAAATATCAAAACTCTTTGGTTATTTTTTAGCGCGATGCTAATGGTCTAATCAGATTCAATGGATTGTGCTAAGCTATGCTAAAAGTGGTAGCGCCAGACGCGGAGATCGGCTGAATGCATTCCAAAACTGTAAAAATCAAATGTTTAACTCTAGGGGAGCTGGAAATAAGCATTTTTTTTCTAAAAAAAGTGGACTGTCCCTTTAAGAGTCTGATAGAAATTCTCATTCACAAGAAAACTTAGAGGGTTTTACATCTGAGCTCTTCAATTCTTCCTCATTTCCTTAGTAGCGGCTTGTATCGCAAACATGACAGCAAGAACTCGATTGTTTTTCACAGTGTTTCGTTTGACGCTGTGGTGCAGTTCTTATTTTAACCCTTTGTTGTGATTGGCTTCCAAAATAAAGAGTTGCAATCGACAGGGAGTCTGTGAAAAATGTTGGGACTTGTTTTTAAATGATCACATCACTCTTTTTGGGTGACAGACCCAAGGGTGAGCAGGCTTCAGTTACTATTAGCTTTTTGGCTAGACTGGTGTATTGTATAAAGCAGGATAAATGGCAGCTGTTTGTCATGCAGGGAAGGCTTGAATGGTGAGCTATTTATAGCCAACCAAGGAAGCTGTGATTGTTGGATCGACATGAAGGGATGTAACAGGAGGCTGCTGCTTGTGACAGAAGCTTTTTGTGTTGGACACTGTTGATTTTATATATATATATCAGGGTTCCCACGGGTCCTTGAAATCCTTGAAAGTTTGTGAATCTGGGGGATAAAAATTCAAGGTCATGGGAAGTTTTTGAAAATATACATACATAGATACAGGTCATCGGAAGTGCTTGAATCCATTATGCAAGACGTTTTCTGGAAAAAAATCCATATATTTCCCTGGAGTGTAGGATAATATACAAAAAATTCTAGACTTTTTAAGCACACATGCTAAACTGTTCGCTGTAAATGCTTTTATCTTCTGTATGCGAATGTTGATTCATACCAAAATGCATAGCATGAGTTCCTCGAAAAGGAACTGTAACAATGTATCTTAAAAGGGTAACACGATGTAACCTTGTTCTTACTTGAAATGTGTCCCCACATTTAGTCCTTGAATTTGAGGGTATTGGACCTGGAAAGTCCTTGAAAGTTTAATAAGGTACTGTGCAAAGTCTTAGGCCACCACCAGCAGCTTTGTTGTTTTAGCAAAGTTTTATTGTCCATCCAGATTTATTTTTCACTTTTTTTAAGATGCAAACAGAAGATACAGGAAATATGTATACAAAATTTAAAACAAAACAATATTCAGAACTAAATGTCTTCTTCAGGCATCAGTCTGTATTAAGTGTGACCTCTCTTGGCACAAAACACATCTTTTGTGAGCTTTTTTCAAGTCCTGAAGTCATTTGATTAAAATGAGAAATTAGGATTTAATTTCATTTAGGCTCAAGAGTTGCCTGCTATTGCTCAAGTGGAAGGGGAGTTTAACCTTAATACTTGACACTTCAGCTTATACTTTTATACTGTTTTTAATACTACACACATTTCGTGTATTTTCTGTTTTTATTCTAATAAAAAGACTATATATAAATATATAAATAATTATATATGATCACTATACAATTGCAAAAACAACAAATCTAATGGTAGCATGGTGGCCTAAGACTTGTACTTAGGCACAGTACTGTATATATAAATGTATATGTATATATATATACTTTGTGTGTGTGTGTGTGTGTAGATTGTATATATGTATGAAACTAAACTATAAAATAATAAAACTAAACTATGCCAGAATGAGGAACTGGACTACAGGTAACATGGTTGAATAGTTTGCTTACCGAATGCAGTCAACGCTACGGATGTGGATACAGATATTTTTTTAAAACACTTCTTTTAATGCAAAGTTTATCTTATCTTTGTTAATTGTCTGCTTGCGCCTGAAACAACAGTCTATTACATTTCCAAGCAATTGATTTTAGTGATGTTGGAAAATAAAACGACTAAATTATCCCATAAACTTCCACTGAAGGAGCGGTGCTGTGCAAACCTTGATTATGAACCAAAATATCATTGAAACCTTATGTGATTTCTTTTGATCAGTAAAAATCTATTGCAACTACCCAGGGCACACCTTGTGGTGTGGGGCTTTGCAAGGGCAAGCATCACTCACAATTTTGTGAAAAGCTATTTCATTTTACTGCTTGGAATCATTGATGCAGTGATGTTGTAAAGATGGAGACAAGGGCCTTGGGTTCAAACACTGTCCTTGTGTTTAGCTCGGAGAAAATGCATGAACGTTTTAATGTGTGATGTTATTCATGTTAAATTCATGTCTCATGAACTAACAAAGAGATCTTTTATTGGGAACAATCTGCCTTTTAAGGCTTTCCCTAGTTTTTTTTTTATTATTTAGGGTTTCTTGACTGAGTGCACAGTAAAGTTAGACTGTAAGTTGATTTTAATACAGGGCTGTATCAGGGTGAAAAAACTCCCTGTTGGCAGTTGGGTCAAGTAAAGCTTCGGAGAAAGCGTGGCTTATCTTAAGTACTCCTTCTGCAGTCAGCAGACTAGCTCCTTATCTTTGCCTGCAGTTAAAGTTGTATGCAGACTTGCTGGTGCTTATTTCAGAAATGGATTGCCAAGTGAATCAGTAATGCACAATAGATGTGTGTGTGTGTGGGGGTGAGCTGGCAGGATGTTAAACGTGCAGCGGAGGTAGTGGTGTGTCACACAGTTGTGAAATTAAGATTCCCATGGGAAGCTACAGGTGCCGCATGCAGGTTCAGCAGGCCCGACTTGACGGCCTTGTTTCTTTCTTCCAACAAGCAGATTTCTGCTTAATGATTATCTTAAAGACAACTGTAAAAATTTCTATTTTCTCCTATTTCATTTTTTAAGTTAAATTAACTTGAATTTACAATTTATTTATACTTTCTTGACTAGTATGGAGTTCTTATAAACTTTAAAAATAAAGTTGAAATAATTTAAGCTAATTCAACTTTATTTTTATGATAAACACATCACTAGTCAAGAAAGTTTTGCAATGAATTGTAACTTCAATTTGATTACACCGACTTTAAATTTAAAGGGGACATTCCATGAAAATCAGACTTTTCCATGTTTAAGTGCTATAATCGGGTCCCCAGTGCTTCTACCAACCCAGAAAACATGAAAAATAGCAACACTGTAACTTTGTTTTGGTAAGGCTCTCTCTGCTAGCATGTGAATAAATAGGTCATGCGGATTTCGCTTCCTGCATGACGTAGGTAAGGGATCTGATTATTATGATACCGCCCCTTCATCTGCGCTATCCAACCATGACGCTACCTCGAGTGCGAGTGACCGAGAGAAAGAATGACTGACAGCACGACGCGTTTGTATTCCCTCAAACACAAACAGGAGCCACAATCTTATAACTTGTAGTTTTAATAATATTTCTAAAGATTGAATTAACGTTCTAAAGGATTAACCTTAACTTAGTGAAAGAGAGAGAGCGAGTGAGCGAGAGAGAGCAAGTGAGCGAACGAACGAGAGAGAGAGAGAGAGAGTTGTTTAATATGTTTCTCTGAAGTTTATATGAATGAACACGAGGATTAATGCACTGCACGAGACAGAGTGAGAGAACAACGCGTATTCACTATCATACACAATAAGTAAATATGTTGTTTAATGTTTCTCTATAGTGTCAAATGAATACGAGGAGTTACAAGATAGATGAGAGACTGACAGAAACGCGAATGTGTTCAATATGTGTACACAATAAACTTAAACATGTCATTTGATCTGTTTCTCTAAAGTTTAAGCATTAAAAGTGTTGTTTTATTACAGATCATTTAAATGTGCTCGTGTGGTTTGGTCAAAAAGTAAACTTCTGAGTGTTTGTGGACGTGTATTTTATTTGTAACATGCTGAAAATCATTGTGAAAATCATTGTGCCTGTTTAATACACTGGCAGCAGCATGAGAGCTAAAAGTCTTTATTTTTATTCCACAATGTTCCCCATCTGCTGATAAACATGTATTTAGTATGCGTAAAACAGATGATTGACTTTTTAAACTTGTTCAAATATATAATGCTTAACATCGCTCACTGCTTCTTTCGTGAGAGAATCTTCCTCGATGCTCTGTCATGTCTACAGCGCGAGCGCTTGAGACTCCGCCCACCTGAGCAGCTCGTTTGGATTTAAAGGGATACACACAAAAACGGTGCATTTTTGCTCAGACCCATAAAGTGCCTATTTTAACATGTCACAATAAATTGCCTATATGGTATTTTGAGCTAAAACTTCACATATGTACTCTGGGGACATCAAAGATTTATTTAATATCTTAAAAACGTCTTGTGGAATGTCCCCTTTAAAATTTTTATAGTGTGGTGACAAAGGGGTACTTGTATAGCTTGATCAGGTACAGGAGGGGTACAGATAGCCACTAACGATAAAACACCTTTCATGTTATCCATAATGCTATGATCAAACTAGAAGTTTCATTCCAAAGACTTCCATTCATAAGCATGGGAATGCGTCAGAAACGCACTTTACTTTAGTGCATTCAAGTTCAAGTTTGATGAACTCTGACCTGCGAATTTGTATCTACTGAATGTGTGTGACCAATAGATGATCTGTTATCATATCATATTCAGGTCAAGGAAAAAGTAAAAATAATCAAGGAAAGACTTTTTTGTACAATAGTAAAAAAAGGAACAATATCAATGCCATATCGGTCTAAATAGATATTTCCAGCCTGAAAGTGTGAATGCAACATTAGGTTTGTGCTCCAAAGATTTTTGAAGTCTTCAGATAATGTTGTGTGAGGACCAGACTTTTATTTAAAGTCACAATGAAATGGAAGTAGCTGTTGTCTGATTTTCCAACCTGATCTCACTAATTTCCGTGGTATAGTCACGTAATATTTTGCTCATTTATCATATCGTGTCATTGTAATGGATCTCCGCATTTTTCCGTGTCCGTACAACAGACTTTCTTTTTCCGTGTCAGTTTCACGTATTCGTTACTCAATTGTTTTTCCTATTTTTAAACCATTGTCGCTTGGGTTTGGGGTTAGATTTGGGGTTTGGGTTAGGATGTCACTTTTTAACTATTGGTTTATACAAATTTTTCCAGATTTTTAAACAATTGTCACCTGATGTTAGGTTTAGAGTTGGGTTTGGGTTAGGATGTCATTTTATATAACAGAAAGTGTTTTTAACCCAAGCGACAATGGTAAGAAAATAGGAAAATCAATTGATTAACCAATACGTGAAACTGACACAGAAAAGAAAGTTTGTGGTACGGACATGGAAAAATGCGGAGATCCGTGACAATGACACGGATAAATGAGCAAAATATTCCATGACTATAACATGGAAATTCGTAAGATCAGGCTATATTATTTTTCCCATCGTGATGTATATGTGAGTGAAACGGCTTCTGAAATGAGAATAAAATGTAGGATTTGAATTCGTCCATCGAGAATTTATTGGATCATTGGAAGTTGGGTCATGTTGCTATTTGCTAATCGCTGCAATCTTTTCCAGGGCCCCACCCACTTGCCACAGAGTAAAGCCCAATTTATAGTCATGCGTAAGCTCTATGCCGTAGGTTATCTGTAGCCTGTGCGTAGCTCTGCGTAGCCTGATGTGCACCTCGCAAGCGCTGTGATTGGTCCACCAGAACCCCTCCCGTCAGGTAAAAAAACTGTGTCATAGGTATTTCTGTTTGCAACAGAGAAAACAAAGATGATCCAAGTTAAGGGAGTGGTTTAACTCAAACTGCAACAAAAGTCGCTGTTTATTCACATCCATCATTGCTGGTCTTCTCTAATCTATTACGGCTTGTAGATGATTGTAAAGTTTGAATGTGTAGAAAGACATGATCTTGATCTTGTGCAGAGATATCTGTTAGTCTTGTTACCTGGCATCTATAAAGCACAATATCAGTGTCGCATAAACTGTCAAATAAGTTTACCATCCCTCTTTTGCTTGTTCAGGAGACGGGTCTCAGCTCAAAGCTGACTGGCCTCCCTTTGGCGAAGTTTTGCTCTGTTGAGCAGTTGGTTGCTCAGATACAGGCGAGGATCTTGTTTTGCTTGCAAGTTGGGCGTTGATGTGCAGTCAAATGAAAAAGTATTGTTTACCCCCGATTTGTTAATGGAGCAGCGGCAAGTATACTTAGTGTGCAGCATCCAGTCAGTTAGAATGTGTAGCATCAGTAAAATAAAGACATTTGTTTAATAGTGTGGCTGCCCTGGGTATATATTAAAAATCATGAATCATAAGGGAAAAGACTTGGAATAACTAAATTTGTTTGGCCATATATCATTGGTTTTTCTTATTTCTCTTATTCATTCTGTCAATGAACCAATCAAGTTCCAATGATTTGCTACTTGCTAAATGGTTGCAGGTGGTATCAGAGAGAGGGGCATTTTTGCGAGACAGGAATTGAAGCAAACATTAGATTTGGTTGTGCCTTGTTGCATTCGAAGGCAGCATTTATCAGCTTACCAATATAGCCAGTTTGTGTGAACACAAGAATCTAGTCCAGTGCAAATTAAAGGGGACATATCATGAAAATCTGACCTTTTCCTTGTTTAAGTGCTATAATTGGGTCCCCAATGCTTCTATCAACCTTGAAAATGTGAAAAAGATTAACCCAGTAACTTAGTTTTGGTAAACCATTTTCTGCAAGCATGTGAAAATTTTTTGGCTCCCATTGTGATGTCAAAAGGGGATAATACCGCCCCTTAATCTGTACTATCCAACCACAACACTGCCATTTAGTGCAGAGATCAACTCATTTGCATTTAAAAGGACACACGCAATGATAAAGACGTAACCTGTAGTCATGTCAACTTCAATAGTTTTTACTGTAGTTTATAATCAGAAAGGATTAGATTGTGTAACTACACATGTGAAGTGGATGTTGGTCTGTTTGTTTATTTCTCGTATTCTAACTATGATCCTGTCTATGAAGTCTCATAATGTAATTTTGAGATTATAAGAATCAAAATTTGATTTCACTCATTGACTTCACTTTAATCGCAATAGAGGCCCATCTTTCATTTCTCACATCTTGTGTCTAACAATAACAATAATTGTGTCTAAAGTTATCTGTATTCCCTACAGTATTAATGTGTCCATTCCCTTCCATAGAATTATTTTATTGGGTTCTGCCAAGACACTCAAGGGAATGGGAATCTGGCCATCCACTTTAAAACTATATCCATAGATGACAAGCTTTTTCTGCACACATTCTTGACATGACCCTTGAAAAATCAATACACCAAGGGCTTATTATATTAAACACTATTTAATATATTCATTCCAGACAGACATCTCATTTTCAGGCACCAGCTGGTCTTAAAAACCTTCCATGACACACAGTTCAATCCGGTTTAAGTGGTTGATCAAATGGCCTACAGTACAGTGGGTTGGCTATGTTGATCTTAAAGGGATAGTTCACCCAAAAATAAAAATTCTGTCATTTTCTCATTCTCATGTTGTTCTAAACCTGTATGAATGTCTTTTTTTCCTGATGAACAAAGAAGAAGATATTTTGATAAATGATGGAAAACACACAGCTGAATATAACCACTGAGTTCCATAGTAGGAAAATCAAATACGATGAAATGCAATGGGTACCGGCCTCAACTGTGTGCTTACCATCATATATTAAAATATCTTCTTCATCATTTATCACAATACTGCCATAATATTTGTTTTTCTACTATGGAAGTTCAATGGTTACAATCAGCTGTGTGCTTGCCATCATTTATCAAAATATCTTCTTTTGTGTTTATAAAAAAACAAATGTATACAGGTTTAGAACAACATGAGGATAAGAAAATGATGACAGAAATTTCATTTTTGGGTGAACTATCCCTTGATTATCTGTTGAATTAAACATGGGTTTTCTTTCAGCTGTATTTTTGTCCATTCTGAGTATAGCTGTGCTATTTTTAGTTGTGTATATAATTTTCAAAAACTGTTTGAGTGTAGTCAGGGGTCCAGACTGTAAACATGACTAACTTGCAGGTTTATTTTCCTTTCCACTTCTCAGAGATACTTGACCTTGCTTCACCTCATCTCCGCTGTATATTTGTTATTCCTTTAGTTTGTAAATGTTGATTCTACAAGACTTAAAATAATATTTATAGTAGTGCTGCTTATATTTGTCCACGTTTACTGTAAGTGCTATAATTTGGTCCCTAGGGCTTCTACCAACCTACAAAATGTGAAAAAGATCAACCAAGTAACTTAGTTTTGGTAAACCATTCTCTGCAAGCTTGTGAAAAAATAGGTCATTGAAATTTGGCTCCTCTTGTGATGTCAGAAGGGGATATACTGCCCCTTAATCTGCACTATCCAACCACGGCACTGCCATTCATTGCAGAGGTCAGCTCATTTGCATTTAAAAGGACACCAAAAAATGGCACATTTTTGCTCGCACCTACAAAGTGGCAATTTTAACATGTTATAATAAATTATCTATATGGTATTTTGAGATTGAACTTCACATATGCACTCTAGGGAAACCAAAGATTTATTGACATTTTAAAGGATTAGTCCATTTTCTTAAAAGAACAATTCAGATAATTTACTCACCACCATGTCATCCAAAATGTTGATGTCTTTCTTTGTTCAGTCGATAAGAAATTATGTTTTTTGAGGAAAACATTGCAGTATTTTTCTCATTTTAATGGACTTTAATAGAGCCCAACATTTAATACTTAACTCAACACTTAACAGTTTTTTTCAATGGAGTTTCAAAGGACTATAAACGATCCCAAACGAGGCATAAGGGTCTTATCTAGCGAAACGATTGTCATTTTTGAGAATAAAAATAAAAAAAAATATGCACTTTTAAGCCACTTCTCGTCTAGATCCAGTTGTGATGCGCCAGCGTGACCCCACGCAATACGTCATGACGTCAAGAGGTCACAGAGGACGAACACGCCCCAGTGTTTACAAGTGTGGAGAAAGAGGACCGTTCCGACGTTGTTGTATGTGGAATGATACTAATTAATATCTTTGTGTCAGTTTATTGTTTACAATGGTCCGCACTACGGTTTCTACGTCACTACGCAATTACGTTAGGTCACACAAGACCGGAGATAGACGAGAAGTTGTGGTTTAAAAGTGCATATTTTTTATTTTTCTTGTCAAAAAGGACAATCGTTTCGCTAGATAAGACCCTTATGCCTCGTTTGGATCGTTTAGAGTCCTTTGAAACTCTGTTGTAAAAAACTGTTAAGTGTTGAGTTAAGTATTAAATGTTGAGCTCTATTAAAGTCCATTCAAATGAAAAAAAATCCTGCAATGTTTTCCTCAAAAAACATAATTTCTTCTCGACTGAACAAAGAAAGACCTCAACATTTTGGATGACATGGTGGTGAGTAAATTATCTGGATTTTTTTTTAGAAAATGGACTATTCCTTTAAATAAGTTTTGTGAAACGTCCCCTTTAATGAACATTTACCATGATTTTGGTATTGTAGAAAGGTAGATTTTAATAAACCTTTTTGAAATTTAAATTGTTATTGCAAAGTCGAATGTCTTAAATCTTTTGAATATGTTGGTTTGTTGGGGACATAAGGTCATTTTGCTTAGCCAGGTCCCTACCAAGTAGTATTGCTTTTGCTAGCTTGAAACCCCTAGAAACTACCCATAGATATGTACACTAAATGTCGCCTTGGCTTTGGCAGTTCATTGGACCGAATGCATCAAATAGAGCCGCCATCTTGAAACAGGGGAGCCCCGCATCAGCGTCATTGTAGGCAATGGTGTAACGGAAATAAAATCACCATAAATCGTCATGAATGCGATTTTCTTGGTTTTCTTTTGGTTCGTTTCAACAGTCAGACATGTATTTAGCATTGAGTCCAGAAAAAAATTCAAGTTTTGATATTATGAAAAAAACACCTTTTTCTAACTATAATGCATAGTGCTAACATCCATACACAGCACAAAAGTCCGGAATCATCCAGAATTCGAAGTACAGGCGGAGAAAGCAGCTTACCAGCTTACGGAGAAGCCTATACTTCCTATGACAAGACCCCTGTTCCAAGATGGCGGCGGTTTTGACGCATGCTTAGAACCCCAAGGTGACATCTAGTGTATATATCTATGGAAACAACCTAGCACATTTTTGGAAGTCAGGAATGGTTGATCATGTCAGTATTTTTTTCAATGGCAGTAAACCAGTTTACATCTGGAAGCATGTATGTCAGTGGCTGTGTTTGTCTATGGCTTTGTACATATATTTGCTGACTTCTTTTACTTTAAAAATACCCAACCACTAATGATGCGTCATTTAAAAAAACCCTAATACAAGTTGGTTTAGTGTTCACTGAAGTACTGTATTTACACAGCACACAGTGACCAGACTCTAATATTGACCTTTAATAAGTCTGTCCTGTCTGTTCCCATATGCAGCTATTTTCGTATATTTTTCTCTCAGATGAAAAGGCAGAAGGTGCCTGTGGAAAGTGAGCCAGATGGCTGGCTGCGAGAAGGAGACAGTTTAGAGCCACAGGGGGACAAAATCTGTCATCAGTCTCTCTTTATCTGTCTCTGCGCCCTTACCACTGAGACTAATGTTATTCAGACTAGTGGTTAAATGGGTAATGTTGAAACGATAAGTGTTTCTGTAATCATCTTTATCTTTAATTGTGTTTGATATTGGGTTTCTGTAGAAATGATGAATGGTGGTTGCGAGAGTTAGTGAAATGCAGTTGCTAACCCTAGTATAAACAATGACAAGTGGCATTGTGGTTTCAGTTATTATATGTTACATAAAAGGTTGATTCTTTGCTGTTGACTGGGGTGCATCAATGCATTTACTACCACCTGCATGCAACCCCATCGCCAACTTCAAAAGCAGTTTGAATGATTGGATACATTTAAAGGGGACATTTTACAAGAATTTTTTAAGATGTAAAATAGATCTTTGGTGTCTGGGACAACGTAGGGATGAAACGCGCTCTGTCGAACAGTTTGTCAGTTTAGAGCTATTGTAAAAAAGATGACAGCGACTTCCATGTAAGTGGACTAGCGGTGTATGTAGATAAAAACGGTTCATTCTACGGTAATAAAAACAATACAGTTTATCTTGTCATATCTTTATTATACACCACTGATAATATAGTTATGCATATTATATTGCATTTCTGTCAGAAGATCCTTTTAAAAGTTACACAGTGCACCTTTAACTCATTTTCACCTGTATTTCGGGGTTGTCCACTTGTTAAGTCATTGTTCCAAAGCAGCTTTGCATAAAAGATCAAGAAAACAAACCACAAATTATTTTAGAAAATTATTAAAAGTTATTATAGTATATAGATATATATTTTTGTCCTAATAAATGGATTATATTCTAATAAAACGGTATATACTTCAATCAGACATTTAGTCAATTACTATGGTAAATAACAGCCGTCATATTAAACTAGACATGACTTTCCATTTTTCATGGAAATGGCCCTTAACAGAAGTAAAAATGATATAAGAGCAGGAGTTTGACATTACTTAAGGAATTATAATATCACAAATAGCAGCGTAAAAAGCATAGAGAAATTGTAGCAACATCATTTAGTGCAATATAAACCTACAAAAGTGAAATCTTTAAGATTGTTGCCAGACCATTACTAGAAAAGCTATATTAAGTATATATGAATGTAGGAAGTTCAGAGTTAAGGCAGTGTGGACAGTTGAAAATATGGTAAACCTGAGGTCAACGGGAGGTGATCCACATATGCTCATTTGCATGGTTGGGGAAACGCTCTGTGTGTGTTTTAGAACCAGATGTGTTGTGGTTCAGGTAGCCATTTATAGTCGACACTCTAAAGTCCACATGAAATCTAAACAACTGCCTTTTTTTTAATTTACTTTGTTATAGCACATTACTTGTTTTGTGGTAAACAATTCATGCAGGAAAAATGAGTCTGAATAAGCACATTTTCAAAAATTAGTTATTTGTATTTTGACATTTTCTGTTAAAAAACTTCAAAACAATGTATGATGTATTTGATTCTTACCATTTTGGCATCCATTCAGCTGATCTCCGGGTCTGGTGGTACCATTTTTAGCATAGTTTAGCATAATCCATTGAATCTGATTAGACCATTAGCATCGTGCTCAAAAATAACCAAAGAGTTTTGATATTTCTCCTATTTAAAACTTGACTCTTCTGTAGTTACATTGTGTACTAAGACCGACAGAAAATGAAAAGTTAATTTAAAAGTTAATCAGCAAAGTAAATCCATACCTTAAAATCACTGGTGAAACAACTAAAAGATTTAGCACACATAAAGTAAAAAACAATATCTATAGGAAAAATATATGTTCAACTTGTTTCTTTCTTTTATTGTTTATTGTTTGGAAACTTTATCTCTCTTAATAACTACTTTAAAGGAACACGCCGACTTTTTGGGTTATTTTGGCTTATTCACCGTATCGCCCAGAGTTAGAAAAGTCCATACATTTTCATCTCCGTATGTGCTGTAACTCTATCTGACGCACCCACCGCTAGCCTAGCTTAGCATAAAGACTGGAAATAAATGGCTCCAGCTAACACGCTGCTTACAATAAGTGAGAAAAAAACTCCCAACATTTTCCTATTTATATACATATGAAGAGTTTGGTTCCAAAATGCAATAAATCCATTTTGACAAATTTCGGTAAAAACGTGTTTTCTATACCAAGAAAGTGTCAAGATGAAAACCACTATTTCTGTTACAAACTTTCACACATAGCATCTTTAGGTGATAAAAACATAAAAAAATTCAAATCCATAACTTCATTTTCAAAGATTTATTATAAAAACAGATTATTTTTTTCCACAAAATGCAATAAATCCATGACAAGTTTTTATTCAAAATGCTATAAATCTATTGAATCAATAGCCTATATAAATGTGCATTCATCTTTGCCATGTTATACTCTTTACTCAATTTAGTTGAACAGTTGTACACACTATTTAAAAATATAAACATTAATGTCATTAATCAAAACACTTACTTTGTCATATTAAGAACACTGTCATTGCTGCGGTTATACTTGACGTCGTCGCTTAACGTTTTTCACAGCGATCAGCTGTAAAATGTTTTGGTCCTGCTCGATTTTCGTTGACTTTGAGTAAAATTATGGAAAGTTTTTAAAAAGATCCCCTGGGGTCAATGTGTTATCATGACAGAAACTCGATGCTGTCGGCCCGGGCAAACAAGCACCCATCTCCCGAGTGCCTCTTGCCATTTACTTCCAGTCTTTGTGCTAAGCTAGGCTAGCGTGGGTGGGTGCGTCAGATAGAGTTATAAGGCGCATGGAGATGAAAAGGGTATGTATGAACTTATCTAACTCTGGGAATACGGTGAATAAGCTAAAATCCCAAAAAGTCGGCGTGTTCCTTTAACATCAAGCAAGTCCTGCACTTTATTTTCCAATTCCTGCATGTTTTAAAACCGAAACCAAAATCTCACACGCATGTGGATGGACATGCATCTTTGTATTGGATAAAGCATTTAGTATGTACACCTCTCAGGAAATGTAAATAAAGTTCATTTCAGATGTTTAATGACTATTTAGAACATTGAAATCTCTAGATGAGGGCTTAATGTACTTATTTTTATGAAAAACTTAAAGCAACACTAAAGAGTTATTGCTCTTTTCTCCCCCTACAGGTTAGAAGCGTAATTGTTCATTACCACTGTCGTAAATACTGCAGCATAGCTGGCTCTGATTGGATTGTAGGTCTGCCGTAAAGCAAGTTTTTGTAGTTTTCACTCGAACTACAGGACCACGACCCGACGGTTGGAAACTTCTTTAGTGCGGTTTTGGCCGATAGAGGGCTGGAAAGCGAATGTGAAAGTGCCATTCACCCTGTTTTGAGTGGATGAACCACTGAAACTTTTTTGGAAACGTTATTTTAAGGTAAAAAAAAGACTCTTTGGTGTTGCTTTAAATTTCGACCTAAATCAACATTTAAGCTTTCTTTTGGCTGTAGCTCAAAATTACACTGTGCAGTCTCATTTTGCCAGCTCGGGTGACATATTGTCTTTGTTAAGATGAAAATCTGAAAAAAAATGTGCCTGTAGCTCAGTTGGTAGAACATTTTGTTAGCATGGCAAAAGGTAATTGGTTTGAATCTTAGCGAGCACCCATACTGGTAATATGTAAACCTGTAATGCACTGTAAATTGCCTCGATAAAAGCGTCTGCCAAATGCATAGACATAAATGTATTTACGTGATGCTAAAGTTGGTCGTAATTTTCAGTTCACGTGAATTTGAACGTGCTCAGCCAGATTTTGGCCTAGAAAATGAAGCGTTATGCCAATGGCGCTATAATGTTTATTTAATGCAATCCTTGCATAGCATTAAGAACCACATTCCAGCGCATTTTGAAAAGCACCAACAGTAGAATTTGAAGTGATTTCCTTGCATTTCAGCTTCAGCCTGTTTTTCTCACCAGATTAGATTTTATTTGTTCATTCCACTGGTACCTGTTTATCTAACTAACAGTTGTAAAACTAGCTGAAGCCTGCTTTGTTTTCAAATTGTGTCAATCGTACAGCAATGGTAGATTGTGTTTATTTGAGGTTTAATGTCCCAGATGAATTGTCTGTAATTCTGTGGTGCACTTTAAGGGCTTTACAGCAGGGGTGTCAAACTCAATTTCATCCCAGCATTCCAGTTGTTCTCAAAGGGCTGTTTTATCTGTAAGACTATATGAATGTATCTGTTTTATTACACTGCATGTTTACTTGTACCTCTGCAAATGATTCCTACTGGTTTTGTTAATAGCATAACTCAATTTATACCTAGCTTTGAAAGTAAAAGCCCGGGACAAATAATGACACAGTGTATTCAAGTGTACAACTATTGTTGTATGGAAGCACATGCTCAGATTTCTCTGTGTGATCCCTTTATTGCGCAGGTAATAAAAATCAGATGCAAAACCTGTAAATGGGTGATTCTCACGAAAACTTAAATTTACTTTTTTCCCACCAGACATTGAAAAACAAAGTCTGGAGTAAATGGGAACATTAATTTAAACACTTTTACTTATCATTTAACACTTTTTGTAACATAATTTAAAAAATTAGTCCTAAAAAAATCTCATTACAGCAACAGTCAGAAAACATCAACACTGACATATTTTCAAAATGACATGACAAACCTGAAAGAACATAATTTGGAGATTCTGCATTTAAAATCAAAGTATTATGCTTCTATTAATTAAATTAACATTTAATAAGCATCTGTTGCGGTAATGATAATCAAAATGTTGTGTAAGCATTCTGACAAGACAATATTTCAAATTAACTGTAAAAAAATGATCTTACCTGGTAGCCATCTTGAAGTAACTGGTCCATGTGCTTGGTCACTCAAAATCAAACTTTATTAAAATTCTGTATGTGTGCTTAAACTGTTCTCAAAAAGTGTTGCGGAGGATGAGAACATCAGGCATGGACACATCATTTTCCTAATTTTTCTTCATTATTATTATACATGAATATTCAGTAAATATTTTTCTGTCATCTAAAGTAGTCTAGCAAAACATCCATTTATTTATTTTCTAAATATTTTTGTGTTAATTTGATTAAATTACAACACAACGCATGTTCAAACACAGCCGGACACATTGCAGTAATGAGAATTTCAGCAGAAAATGAGATAACATTGACAAATTATAATTCTTATGTTGAAATCACACATTGTGCAAGGTAGAACACAGTATTGTGTTAATTCTGATGCTTTTTAATATTACTATATTACACATTTTATAGCTAAAATCATTAGTGCCGTGGTGTTTCAATGGTTTCGTGAGAATCACCCAAATACGGTGGATTATTTAGGCCAAATCTTTCTAAACATTATTTCTAAATTGGCTAAGCACACTTAAAGGAATACTCCACCGTAAAATGAAAATTAACCCATGATTTACTCACCCTCAAGCCATCCGATATACATATGTTCATCATCTTTTAGACAAACACAATCAAAGTTATATTAGAAGATATTCTGGCTCTTTCAAGCTTTATAACAGTAAACAGGGCTGCCCCAAAAGTGCATCTATCCTTTACAGAAGTAAAGCACACGGCTCCAGTGGGTTAATAAAGGCCTTCTGAGACCTTAAGCCCGATTTATAGTCGTGCGTAGGTTCTACGCTGTAAATTTTAACAGCGCGTCAGATCTACGCGGACTGCAAGCGCTGTGATTGGTCCACCAGAACCCCTCCCGTCAGGTAAAAAAACTGCATCAAAGGTATTTCCGTTTGTGACGGTGAAAACAAGGATGAGCCAAGTTGAGGAGAGATTTAACTCAAACTGCATCAAAAGTCGGTGTTTATTTACTTCCATCATTGCTGGTCTTCTCAAATTATACACAACAAGTTGCTGTTTCTTCTTTGTTTGTGGGTTAATTTGCTATGCTTCTTCTTCTTTAACGTTTGCGCTGCTACTGTGGTTACACGCGTGGAATAATCAATTGTTTGGAGATTGTTAATTGACGTTTTTGAGTGGTAAGTTTGTGTTTTTTTTTTCAGTATGGACCTGCAAAACGGAACTGTAACTGAACAGTAGCATATAGCATTAACTAGCATATAGCGCTAACTCAGCAGTCACAACTTTGTTTTTAGCAGTGTAACAACATTTTACTTAAAAGGACACTCCACTTTTTTGAATATATGCTCATTTTCCAGCTCCCTTAGAGTTAAACATTTGATTCTTACAGTTTTAGAATCCATTCAGCTGATCTCTGGGTCAGGGGCTAGCACTTTTAGCATAGCTTAGCACAGTCCATTGAATCTGATTAGACCATTAGCATCGCACTCAAAAATAACCAAAGAGTTTCAATATTTTTTATTGAAAACATGACTCTTCTGTAGTAACATTGTGTACTAAGACCTACGAATTTTTTTTAAATGTTGCGATTTTCTAAGCAGATATGGCTAGGAACTCTACTTTCATTCTGGCGTAATAATCAAGGACTTTGCTGCCGTAACATGGCTGCAGGAGGCGCAATGATATTATGCAGCAGCCGAAAATAGTCCCCTGCTATTAAAAGATTCTAAGTTGTGAAATAGGCATATTTTCAAAGAAAGTGGAGTGTCCCTTTAATTTGGGGGCGTTCATCTCGACTGTAATGTCACAGTCGTTGTTATGTTGAGATTGGCCTGTTTTCCAGCATTCTTTTGCATGCACAAGGTTTACATAAGTAGAAGGAAACAGTCGTGTTTGAGGCTTATGATGTCATTTCCATGTACATAACTCTTATTATTTATATATATCTAGGTAAATACAGTTTTACATTCTACGGCACCTTTAAAGCCGATAAAAAGACCAAGACTGGGAGATTCATAGCACAAGCACCTGAAAGGGTCAAGGAGATCACGAGACATCTCAAGGGAATGATGAAAATAGATCTGTGAAAACAAATCGAGAGTCTTCAGGTTAATGCATTGTGCTGCATGAAAAGCTATTGTCATGGCACACTTCAGAGAGGGGTGAGAGAGGACGACCTGCACTTCCAATAGTGGAAGCACTTTATCGCTGTAATGCATGAACTAAACTAGAGTGAAGTGCATGGATTGTGACGCATAAATAAAGCACGAGTGGGTGAAAAGGGGAAAATCGTGATAGATGGTTGCTTTGTTAAGCCGGCGCTCATTTGCATGATAGTAGGCACACAAAGATGACATCATACTTGTACACATGCTATTGAGAGTCAGATGTGTCTCAGTGATTTCCAGAGGGCCTTGTACAAGATGACATACTACTTGTGCTGGTTTACAGTATGTACACTGTGTATAGTATGCAAAATAAGTGCATTTGCAAAAATGTGCAGTACACAACCAGTGGACAAAGCAAGTAGGACTGTTTGCCTCGGAGCAATGTGCTCGACTTGTCATCCCATTTTAGTGTTTGACATGGAACATAATGTCAACAGTTTATTATGTTTTCTTATTTGTTACGTTTATTGTTGCATAATACATACTGCATCATTTATGGCATACTGTTTGCATAATCACTATACACCATATGCTAGTATTCCTTTATGAACATTGCCTGTTACCAGCTTGCTTGATGATCATGGCAATCATACAGTATTAGGTGTCCATTAGCTAATGGAAAGGTGGCGTATCTCTCTTTTTACCGTTGTTATTAATCAATATTAGTGACTAATTTGTGGTTAATACAGGCTATTGATTAGGAAGTATGGATTAAAATACTCTTTAATTGTCTTGATTGTCTCATTTATCATGTGTTTTTAGTTTTACCCATCATTCTGCAGAGTATAATCACACAAAAGCCCTGCTGTATTGACAGTAGCACTCGAGACAGTATGAGTACAAAGATTTTTACAGGAGCAAGTTGAAACATTCATTTCTAACGCAATTGTTCTGGAAATTAAGGAAGAGCGAATATAACACAGCAGCCTACTGTAGCCAACCTACAGGAAGTGAGTCCAGACTTAAATTTGTATACAGATGCTGGTACACTTGAGTAAAGTTACTCACATGTGTGCACTATCAGTACAGCATTGTAAGTTGGGTAATTTTATGACTGTGTGGTTTCCTCTTACTGGACGAAGACATATATCAGTAAAGATTTGTGGCACTATATGCTGTTTAAACAAGGCTGTTACACAAACAATCTAAGGGAGGTTAGTTACTATCTATCAAATGGGTACGTAATGGTTCAAGGCAGAGCTAAATTGGTTGATAGAGCTAACACACTTAGTAAACTCATGAGTGTCATTTTTTTAATTCATGGGTCAAAACCGGGTGTGCCTAATACGTCTTGAAAAGTGAAGCCTCTGGCTCTTTGATCGCCCCTGGTGGCTGGCTGCAGTACAAGTCATAACCCCGCCCTCTCCATTCAAACGAATGGGACTCTGCTCTAAATAAAAAATATATTTACACTTCCAATGAAAGTTTCTGAAAGATGGTTTTGGTTCTTTTAAGTAGTTGTTATGACGCTGATATATGTTCAAGTGTTCATTTTTGTGATAAATTTCATTTTAGCTAGTAATTTGATGCTATAGATACGGGGCGTGACGTTAAGATTGGCGTGGTTGAATTGGTCGCGCGAGCGTTTGGGCGGAAGTTTGATACCGCGGCTCCGCCTTTGGCTCCACGGACGATTCCTTCTGCGCATGCCTTGGCTCCAAACTGACGTTTTTACGTAACATGGCGGCGACCATGGTCGGACATTTTTGGCTTCAATTCATTACAATGGAGGGAGGCGACGTAGCGTTGTCCATCTTTTTTTACAGTCTATGGTCAAAAGCAGTTTAAATGTAAAATAATGCTATTTTGGATTTCAACTTTATTCTCAGTGGAATAACTGCACTTCCTTCTTGCTATTAGTTGAATCGGTGTCTGTATGTTTGGCCGAAAGGTTTTGATAGTTAAAGAGTTTTTGCTCTTTGCTCCCCCTACAGGTTGGAAGCGGAATTGTCCATTACCACTGTCGTAAATAATTTAGCCTACTGCAGCAAAGCTGGCTATGATTGGATTGTAGGTCTGACGTAAAGTAAGTTTTTGTAGTTTTCACTCAAACTACAGGACCGGGACCCGACAGTTGCAAACTTCTTTAGTGCGGTCTTGGCCAATAGAGCAAAGCGAATGTGAAAGTGCTGTTCACCCTGTTTCGAGTGGATGAACGACTGAAACTTTTTTGGAAACGTTATTTTAAGGTAAAAAAAACTCTTTGGTGTTGCTTTTAATCAAAATAAATAGCTTACTTGTATATCAGGGTTCCCACAGGTCATGGAATTTCTGGAATATCATTGTATTTTAAAAGGTCTTTTCCAGACATTGAAAGTCAGTTTATTGTCCAAGTCCAATGGAATATCAGGAATTTTTGTTTGTTGCTTAAAATTTTTGTTTCTATTTATCAAAATCTAGTCTGCTTTACTTTCGATGTCGACTACCATTTAAACAGCTGTTTATTGCCATTGTTTATTCATTTCACACATTTAAGCTACATTTTTATAAACTCACATTGAACACTACATTATCCAGGCTCACGTCTTCCCGGACTTAGGTCATGGAAATTCAGCTTTTTAGTCAGTGAAAGTCAAGGAAAAGTCAGGGAATTTGCTAGGGCTGTAACGATCGTGCAAATGCGCGTTTTCTCAATGAATGAATTTGAATGAATTACGGTGAAATGCCGCCACATCCAAAAGCCAGAGGGCGCTAACGTGTAGAAATGCCATTTGTGCCACAGAAGAAGTAGCATTACAAACGCTATTCCAGGAAATGTCTAAAGGGATATTTATATTGCTGTTCTTCAGATTGTTTCAGGTTTTTTTCATGATAATAAAGAATATTTTGAATGATTGTGTATGACAAGTGTTGCTTTTTTAAATGCACGTTATAAATGATTTTAGATCGATAAGGACTTTCTACTGACCAAACGCGGTAGTACACGTGCAAGCTGTGCATGAAACACAGAATCGCAGCCTTGCGATTCAGAATCGATTTCAGAATCTTTTTTTTTTTTATGGGACACACGATTAATCGTTACAGCCCTCGAGTTTGCTACAGTATTTGGAACCCTGATAGATGTTTCTTGATATTAAATATGCAACCTGTAACATTTACCTCTGTATCAATGGCTGCTTCCAAAATCTCTAAAATGCTGCCTTCGGATCCAGTATTCCAAGGCAGGAATGCATCAAGGCATGTCCGAATCTCATGTTTGCTTTACTTCCTGACTCCAGATACCTCCATCGTGTTGTCCAACAATTCTATGCGTGTGTGCGCACAGGGAATGTGATTGGTCAAGCCTGGTCGAGTTAAAAAAAAAAATGCCGGCCAAGAAATGTCCAGATCACAAATTTAGTGTAAATAAAGTTACAGCTTTTAATTGCATTTCTAGAGAGAAAGTAGCATTGCAGTTTTCAAATATGGGATTAGTTAATACAAAGGCGCTCTCTGTTTATATTTCAAACTGAATTCCATTACACTGCCTTTGAAGGCTGTCCGAATGCGTTTCCCGGAGCTGCTTTCATGCCGCTGAGGTCATTGCCTCATGAGGCAGAGAGGCAACAAGTCAGCTGCCTTGGGTTGGGTTTTGTACGCAGCAGACATCTGCGTTTGAAACATATAATTGCAGTTAGTTGCAAATACATTTTCTGGAAGTGCATTGTGCTTTCACTCTGTGTGGATCAGTCGGATGTTTTAGCATTTCCGTCGCGACATGAAAGTGTATTATGTTTAATAATTTTAAAATGAAAAATATAGTGATTATTGTGAGTTAAATTCACATATTCTTTTTAGCTATTTTCCTAATCATGCACATTTCTTTTTTTCTCATCAGGTGAACTTTGTGGTGTGCCAGCTCTTTGCCTTAGTAACAGCCTTCTGGTTCAGACTCTATCTGCACCCCAGCAAGACGAGTCCCTTCATCCGACATGTAGTCGCCACATTGCTGGGCTTATATTTGGCTCTCTTCTGCTTTGGCTGGTGAGTGTCTATCTGCTTTTATCCCTTGCTTTTTAATTCATTGCAGGGTCATTGATTTGCTGGTTAGCCCTCCATTCATTTGTAATGAGCCTGTGGGGTGCTGGCAGAAGCCCAGAGCCTGCACTCGACACTACATGTGCTGTCTGTTTGTTAAACCTGATAAACAAGTGTGCAAACATCTTTATTGATCGGTATGCGTTACCACGTTTCTTTTGAATATTGCACATTTTTTGGAGTGTTTTGTTTGCTATCTGAGATCCATGTTCATTGTAAGAAAGGGTTTCTTGCACCAATAGGAATAGTTTACCCGAAAATGAAAATTCTGTCATCATTTCCTCACTCTTATGTTGTTACCTGTATTAATTTTTTGTTTGTAAACAAACCATTCATGAGCCCCATTCACTTCCACAGAATATTTTTTTCCTACTATGGAAGTAAATGGGGCTCATGATCGGTTTGTTTACAAACATTTCTCAAAATATATTCCTTCGTATTCATCAGAAGAAAATAATTTATACAGGTTTGTAAAACCATGAGAGTGAGAAAATGATGACATAATTTTCATTTTTGGGTGAACTATCCCTTAAAGGTGACATAGAATGATTGAACGGAGTATTTATCATTGTTCTGTGATGTGACATGTAGACAAAAACATTTTTGTTTGGGTCTGTAATGCCTTAGAAGCTTCCTAAAAAACCCTCTCAGATAGCTCTATTAGGGTGGGGGATTTTAAACAAGTGGTTTTGCACCTATTTGGCTCCCCCTACTGGGTTAACTTGCAATCTCATTAATGATTGGCTGACTTTGCTGCCACTCAAAAAATGTAGCCAATTATTTTAAACTGGAGGGGCAGCCTGTGATGTCATAAGCATCAGTTTTTCAGATTGGGCCGTTTTCTGGCTGACATTTCTAAAAGAGAATTTCTATGGGATTGAGATGTTTAGCACTTTTTGTATGTTTGTGAATGTGGGTAGACTACCATTATTTAACAAAGACAAGGTAAAAATGGTTTTTCATTCTCTGTCCCCTTTGATAGAGTTTTATAATAAAACAAACTAAACCAGAAAAGAAAGTTCAAACTGGAAACCTTTTTACAGAATGCTGACTGAAATTAAATGTCTGTTTAACTATATTAAAGTAAACTAAAGTAGATATCATCTCACTTAAAAAGTTAGTTGTTGTTGAATGACTAGTTGACCATTTGATCTACGGAAATGAAAGTGACGTGGCATGGTAACCCATACTGGGAAAAGAACTTCTGCATTTAACCCATCTAGTGAGTAGTGAGCAAACACCCACAAGGACAAGTGGGCAATTCCCTGCAGCCAATGGAGCAATTGGGGGGAAAGATGCCTTGCTTAAGGGTACTTCAGTCGTAACCTATCTGCTGTGAGAATCGAACCAGCTAATGGTGGGGTTACAAACCCAACTCTCTAACCTGGATCTACCTAGTTTGTATTTCCATGTTCCATGTTGGCTGTGTGTGTCACTTAAGCCCTTTTCACACAGACATTCCGGGAAATACACGTAAAATGCATCCTGGATTTTTCCGGAATGGTTAGAGTTTTTGTTTGTTCACACTGCCAAGATTACACGGCATCTGATGGTCCCAGAAAGACACGTGACCTGTTGAAAGTCCCGCCCTCTCTTCTACGCAACGTCTGAAGTTTGCATATTATATATCATTTCTCTCTCCAGAAACAACTCGCGTGCATTTTTGTTTATAATAATACTACAAAGGAGCACGTGAACGCACAGTTCTATGCTGGTGAATGATCTCAGCTTCAGAGTGGATATTTGACATGCGGGTATTTTCGTTTATTATAGCTCAAATGAGCACGTGACGCGATATTCTTTTATGCTGCTGAATGATCTCCGTTTCAACGCAGTAAGTGACGAGCTAACTTACCTGATATCTGCTTCAGTCCAGTTTGCTGACATTTCTTTTAGTGAATGTTGTAAATCCCTCATTTTAAAGAGTTGAACCAACTTCATGTTGCCATGACACGCGCGTCCTCACTACGGCACGTGCGTCATTGTTTATGCGTCTCATTTATCATTTCCTGATAACTGCTTCAATCTAGTTTGCAACATTTCTCGTGGTGAATGTTTATATGCATGTTATCTCTCGTTGTAAGGAGCTGAACCATAACTTGTGTTGTGATGATGACGCGCGCGTCCTCACTTCGACACGCCCTTTAGGGCATTCTTGCGGCTTCTTGTTCACACAGAGGGTTACCCGCGTATCTTACTAGGTCCTCTTTCCGACAACGATCCCAGAAGATTAACGGAACGAGTTTTTGTTCACACAGACGCTTGTCTGGCAATTTTACGGGTATTTTCTGGGACCAGAGGTCTGTGTGAATGAGGTTTTAAAGGGACAATTCACTTTTTTTGGAAATATGCTAATTTTCCAGCCCCCTTAGAGTTAAAGATTTTGATTTTTACCATTTTGGAATCCATTCAGCTGATCTCTGGGTCTGGTGCTACCACTTTTAGCATAGCTTAACACAATCCATTGAATCTGATTAGACCATTAGCTTTGCGCAAAAAATAACCAGAGATTTGCGATATTTTTTTCCGGTGCACGGTATATCACTCGGCGATATGGCTGTTTTTTTTTACACATCGACATCGTTTCGATGTCAAAATAGGGCCGATGTGAACATGCCGATAATCATTCCTGTGTATTTGACGTGTATGTAGGAGATGTGAGTGTGGGGGCGAGGATGTTTGTTTTTGCACGAGCGCATAAGTTTCACGTGTGTGCTGAAGCAGGTTCTGTCGTCTGCCTGGTCGTTCTTCAAAGTGTCTGAAGAAGATCCTCGCTATGCTGTATGTATGCAATAAGAGTGAGGGCCGGGTGATGCAGGGGAGGAGTTCGGGCCAAATTGTTCAACACAACCAATTTGATCACCCACTTAAAAAATAAGCATCCCGAAGCTTACAAAGAATATGGGAAATCAGCTAATTGATGACATTTTGCACATGGGTAAAGGTGCCAAATCAGTAATTTCTGGAAATAAATTACAAAAGTAAAAAAAGTGTTTTGGAAAATAGCTCTTTATTTGATTATCATAAAAATGTGTTTTCTATACAGAGATATCGGCATCGGCAAATATCGGTATTGGCCATAACAGACAAGAGTCATATTGGTTATCGGTATCGGCCAAAATTTTCACATCGGTGCACAGGGTTTCCCGCAGAAAATTGTTAGTTTAGGTGGTAGGGATGGACGGATGGGCGGGGCCAGGGGCGTGGCAATCAAAGGGGCGGGGCGTATGCGTCATGATGAAAATTAAAATATTTTAATAAAATAAATAAATAAAATAATTATTTTTAAAACACTCAAATAAAACTTAATTTTGAAGAAACTATGACAAAAAATGAACACATACCTCTAATAGGAATAGCTGCGTGATGAAGTGAAACTAAAGGGTTAATAAACACAAACTAAACCAGATGTTGTAGAACATCTGGCGAACGATGATAGATAGCGCAAAAATTGTAAAAACTGATTATTTCCCACTATTAATTACATTATCTTAAAGGAGTGTAACTGTAGCATGTAAATAATGCACATGAATAAAGTGAGCAAGAGCGCTCAACAATTATATCCAATCAACAGGCACGTGAAACCTTAGCAGGTTGCTCAAACAACAAAATCACCAGCTAACTTACTTTACAATTAGAAGAACTATAGACTTATACAATAACAGGCTTAAATAAACCCAAAACATATGTCCACTTACAGTTGTCACGGACACGTGTTTTATCAACTGGCTATCCTCCAGACAAGACGGTCAGACCACGTCTTATCTCATTTCGGCCGTGTGATGCGTGTGCACGCTCGCGGTGTGAAGTGTGTCTGCGCTGTTTTATCAACTGTTTTATCAACTGGCTAGTTATCCTCCAGACATGACGGTCGGACCACGTCTTATCTCATTTCGGCCGTGTGGTGCGCGTCCTCGCATGAGGTGTGATGCGCGTTCGCGCTATTCTCCGAGATGCACTTGACGGCCTTTTGTGTAGCGATTTTTTTTTTTTTTTGGATGAGCTAGTTAAGGCGGTAGGGTATCCAAGCTTAGGCGGGGCGCCTTAACTGAAATATGCTGCAGGAAACCCTGGGTGCATCACTAATATTTTTCCTATTTAAAACGTGACTCTTCTGTACTTACTTTGTGTACTAAGTCCAAAGGAAAATTAAAAGTTGGGATTTTTCTAGGCCGACATGGCTAGGAACTATAATCTCATTCTGGCGTAATAATCAAGGACTTTGCTGCCTTAACATGGCTGCAGGAGGCGCAATGATATTACGCAATGCCTGAAATCAGTCCCTGTCAAGTTTTAAATAGGATAAAGAAACTCTTTGGTTATTTTTGATCCTGATGCTAAATGGTCTAATCAGATTCAATGGATTGTGTTAAGCTATGCTAAAAGTGGTAGCATCAGACGCGGAGATCAGCTGAATGGATTCCAAAATGGTAAGATTCAAATGTTAAACACGAGGGGAGCTGGAAAATGAGCATATTTTCAAAAAAAGTGTCCCTTTAACAACAAACCAAATAATTCCCATAATCACAAGTCATCACAAGATGTTTTTTTTAAAACGTTGTGACATTGTGTGATCACAAGTCTGTGTTAAGAATGAATGTATTTCCTCTTAGGAAGTCTTGCTTAAGATGACACCTGATAAAAAACTGATCATATTGAGCAATCTTCTATACAGTAGGTCTCTGTACAGAGGTCAGAATGCCTACGTCACTTAATAAGCTTTTATGCAATGAGAGGACTTCCACAATAATGGCATGGCCAACGCAGGCTAATAAATTATATAGAAGGATTTACTACGCCACTGTTTCTCTGATTTCTCTGCATTACGTGGTTTCCCATAATCCTTTGCACATTATCTCATGTTTATTTCATGTAACAAAAAGGAACTGGACTGATATATCCTGTTGTAAATGCTGATTGTAAATAAAGTCCTGTGTCTTGCGCAGACAGATTGATTCTCTTCATAAGAAATATATATTTATATAAATATATAACTGACAGTCTTGTAATATATTTCAAGTTTATGCAGCAGAAAGATAAGTTCTTGCTTTTAATATTAACATCTTCTCTATTCCAGGTATGCGTTACACTTTCTGGTCCAGAGCGGTCTTGCGTATGGCGTTATGATTTTCACAGGAGTGGAACACATGCACAGGTGAGTGCCAGGCTATTGCGGCATCAAATCGGCTGTGCTTTCAATAACAAAAGCAAACAGATCACAAATCAAAATGGCAAATGGGCTATAACACAGTGTTATGTCCTACTGTGGCACAGTCAACAGGTGTATTTTATGGATTTCACTGTATAAATTATGGATCAATATGGCATTCAGCCTCTCGATTGGTTCGTTGAAGATTAATCCATGCTGCTTTCACTCTTATCAGTAAATAAGCCCAAGGGAAGCAGTAAGCGTCTGCTGTCATCGTTTCTTGCCTAACTTGCATACTAAGTGACTGCTGGCTCTGATCTGATGTCAGATGAATGGATGTACTGGATCATGTGGTGTGTTGTGATGCTCGGGGCAGCACAGTACTGCTTGATACAGATTACTACTCAAACCAGCACATATAGAGCCATTGGTTGTGTTAAAAACACAGTGTCTCTCACTGCCACATTGTGGTTAGTAGCTTAAAAGTGACAATGTGGTTAGTAGCTTAAAATGCTTCTGGTTGTTCGAATGAGACAGTTTGGCTGTAAATGTTGTTGGGATGATTTTGTTGTTCATTGTGCACTGGCAAAAGGAATGACATTTCAGTTTTGTTTCTTTATGTGTTTTTTTTTCTGTAACATTTGACTTTGAATGGAACGGTGCATTAGTCCATGAGGATGGAACAGTCACACCGACAGTGATGTTTTTTGTCATCTGAGGTCATCTGTTCTAGGTCAGTTATCTTGCCAATTTTATCAGAATATCTAGCCAAAAGCTGTGCCAGCATGATTTGTGACCTGCTGCTGGAGGACCAGGTTGTGATGACAAGTTGACTTTTATTGCATCATTGATTATTATCAGATAAAGAGTCCAATAATTCCATGTGGGCTAAACCTGGAATGTGTTGGGTGTTCTGTTAAAGGGGACAGAGAATGAAAAACCATTTTACCTTGTCTTTGTTAAATAATGGTAGTCTACCAGCATTCACGAACATAAAAAAAAGTGCTAAACATGCTAAACATCTCAGTCTCATAGAAATTCCTTTTTTAGAAATGTCAGCCAGAAAACGGCCCAATCTGAAAAACTGATGCTTATGACATCACAGGCATCTAACTGCCCCTCCACTTTAAAATAATTGGCTACATTTTTTGAATGGCAGCAAAGTCAGCCAATCAGTAATGAGATTGCAGGTTAAGCCAGTAGGGGGAGCCAAATATATGCAAAACCACTTGTTTAAAATCCCCCACCCTAGTAGAGCTATCTGAGAGAGGTTTTTAGGAAGCTTCTAAGGCATTACAGACCCAAACAAAAAAATTTTTGTCTACATGTCACATCACAGAACAACGCAGGGTTCCCGCAGGGTCTTAAAAAGCCTTAAAAGCATTGAATTTAATGATTTGAAAATAATACCTTAAAAAGACTTTAAAAAGTCTTGAATTTTGATGTCTGGGTCTTAAAAATTCTGCTTTATGTAAATTCTCCATATTGTATTTTTCCTTAAAAGTTTCATTTGTCAAACATAATTTGATTAAATCAGGGATGCAAACACATCGCTTTTCGGCGCCTCACGCTTTTTATTATTAATGGCGTTTTGGTTGCGAGCACATCGTGTCTCTTCCGATGAGTTTGCTGTACGTTCACGTGCTCTCTGTTTCTCTGTGAATTGGGTACATGCGACATGAAGCGAGTTCAGTGCACATGTTTCTGAACTTGAGCAGAGTTGTATGCATTGATTAGAGGTTTTCACGGAGGACCGGTCCGATTAACATTGTGTGTAAAACCCGAGTCGATAGGAAAACGGCCGTGATCAGAGTCAGTCAGCGCTAATGTTCACGTGCAGTTTGTTAAGCTGCGTGCCTATGGCGATAACAACTGGCTTGAAAGTCAAGACCACTCGCTGCACTTTCTTCCTCTCTCCCTTTGTTTAATAATATTATTATTAATGAACCATCTTTTTAAAAAGTTTGCTCAAAGATCACAAAGATGGTAGCAAAAAAGCAATGTGAATGTTATTTAAGCCCATTGCACGAGCAAAGCTTAAGCTGACTCTAGATATAAAAAAAAAACGCAAAGCTCTAATACTGTATAAAGTCACCAGTCACTGGGACAGGAAGTAGACTTTTGAATCTAAAATAATAAGTGGATTAAGCTCTTTTAATCTGCAAGAGAGGCACTTTTACTGCTTCTGCTCTATCTAAAAAAGGAAAGATAATTACATAAACCATTATAACAGACCGGTCACATTTATAATCTCTAGACCTGCACTTTCTATCATTAATATACTATACATATAATTGTATTCAATAGATTTGATAAAAGGGGTCATCTACAAGGATTGCTTTATATGTCAGTGCAAAAACAGTAAAGTGTTTTTGTGGTGCTTTGACAAACATTGTCAGCTTTGTTAATTTATGGTTGGATTTATTAAATATAATGTGAAATGAATATAGATGAATGTAGCCAGATGCAAGGCCCTGGATACATTGCAGGTGGTGGCCAGGAAGAAGAGGAAGAAGGAGTAAAGCAAGAAGAATGCTAGATAGTTCAATAAGAGTTTTGGTTTAAAATTAAAAATGAAATTGAATATTCCAAATTAATCTTTGTGTATTTTGATTTTCGAATTTAATTTTACTCTATATGCCTAGGTAGGGGTGCGAGGGCTTCGATTACCTTTCTCTTTTTTGAACATGTGTTTGCATTCATCTTTTACCCATTTCACTTGAACTCAAGTTCAAGATATTTTGTTTTTCTTTGCTGGTAGGGACGTGAAATGGGTATTCATTTTTTATATAAATGGTCTTAAAAAGGTCTTAAAAAGACTTGAATGTAACTTGAAGAAACCTGTAGGAACCCTGACAAGGATAAATACCCCGTTCAATCATTCTATGTCACCTTTAAGTACTGTGGGTGCGGAACAGATTCCTGCACGGTTCCATTTTTGAAGATCCACCCGTACCCGCAAAGTTCAGCACCAGATCCGACCGTCACCCGTGATAATATCAAAATTAAATCCGCACCCTCCCAGACCTGTTAATATTTGGCCCATAACCTGATCTGTGCCCGCTATACATCACGCGCTAGGGCTGCATAACGATTAATTGTGAGTAATTGTTTGCAGAATAAAAGTTTTTGTTTACATCATATATGTTTGTGTACGGTGTATAATAACTATGTGTTTATATAAATAAACATGCATGCATGTATACTTTAAGTATTTAAATATAATATAATATTTAAATATAATATAAATGTACAAATGTATATACACATGTAAAACATTTCATATATATATATATATATATATATATATATATATATATATATATATACATACATGTGTGTGTGTGTGTGTGTGTGTGTGTGTGTGTGTGTGTGTTTCTATATATACATACAGTAATTATTATACACAATACAACGAACATATATGATGTAAACAAAAATGTTTATTCTGAAAATGATTAATCGCTCTGAGACCCTCAATTGCATATCTAAACAGGTGGTGCTGGGGAGGCGGGGGGCTAGGATTGAGAATTTTATAGAGCACAGAGAATTGGCTGAGGAAATTACCTGGAGTCTCATTTATTAAACTGTGCGTAGAATCCTTATTAAAAGTCTACGTACGCACAAAAGCCAAAAATTGCATATGCCACAAAATATTAAGACTTATAAAACAAAGCAACGTTCCCTTTATAAATCACAGATCACCTACAAGTTTGCGTACATGAGTCATCCTCAGATCCCACCCTGCAAGCCCCTGCTCCTGTCAAGTTTTTTTTTATAAATCATAACCTTTACGTGGAAACTGGCCTACGCACGTTTTCGGCCCCGTTTTGTGCATACTCACGCTTTATAAATGAGAGCCCTGGAGACCAGTTATTATGGAGAGTTTCATGGCTGAACACTTGACACACATAAAAGTGCTTTAACAAAAATACAAACTTGTAAACCCTGGGAAAGCTTTGTCCCATGAAGTTGTTTTGTACTGTAAGTGCAAGTCGACAAGATTTTTCTAATAACTGTTGGCAAGTCTCAAATATTGTCTATAGAAATCTAAACTTTGGTTCCTCTAGACAAGCTAGACCTTGAAAAGATGCTTTAAACTTTAATACTTGAATGTTTGATTTATCTACAGTACTTTGCTCCACTGGCTAGTCACACAGGTTGTGTTATGTAAACTCGGTGTATTGGGTGCGAGATAGGGAGATAGATTGGGTGTGTCATGTTACACAATCTGTAACTCATATTGGTAATGAAACGATAATTGTGTTACATATTTCTCTTTGTCTGTAGTTTGGACTTCAGGCTGGTAGTCATTAGAATTTTTGTCCCTAAAAAAGTAAAAGCACCAACCTCCAATGTAAAAAACAGTAGAAAACGTCTGATAAGTTGTTCATGAGATCTGTAAGATTATAGACACAGAGCTTTCCTGCATTGAGCGATTTCAGCATTATAGAAGAAACCTTCAGAGACTCCAGGAGCTGATCACTATGTAATGAAACCACGCTTGAGTGCTCTGTGGAGATGGGAGCCAAAGCAAAGGTTGATGGGAAACTGAAAACACCGGTGGGAAAATTATATTTGTGCTTGGTTGTGTAAAGTGTGTGGAGTCGTTTCATGACACAGAAAATGTTTTCGGTTTTGGTGGCCTAAAAATTTACATTTTTTCAAAGTGCAAGTTTTTGAAAAAACAGCACTATCGTCTTTTTGTGTAAACTACAAAAACGTGAAGTCATGAGATCAAGGATTGCTTTATGCGAAAAACACAAAGAAAAGAGTTTTCTATTTTAAGTACATTTATTTATTGTCATGCACATACACTACAGTATGTGTGCAGTAGTTTTGAGAACAGATCATTTTCAAAACGCTTAAACTTAAAATAAACTTGATCTGCCGTTTTTTTGTATAAACTTATGTTTATTTAGGCCTGTTTACACTGTATTTACACTTACAGTAGTATTTACTGTGATGATATAGACTTAACCCTTGTGGGTTGTTCAAATTCACCTCAACAACCCATAAGGGTTAAATCCAATGTGTTGTTTACAGAAATGACTACTACCTGTAGGTGCAACCAAAATCAGGACTAAGCAGGGTTCGATCTTGAGTCATCTGCACACATGCACCTCCATGCTGACTATGAGACGTTGTTCACTGCCTGTGCCTTTCTGGTGAAGGCGTTCATACCAGACGTGAATAAAGTGAAGAAATCATGCTATTCGTACATAGTTGGATGCGTGAACAATTTCACGGCTTTAGCTAGCTTGTAGTCTCAATATATATTGCGCAAGTTGAGTAAAGAGCATTTTTTACAACTTACAAGATTGTTCACCTCCTCAATCACTTCATTTGTGTGTACCGCGCCGCAGAATGTGTTCGCGTCTTTGCATTGACTTAACATGTAAATCACTCGCGCTTGCTGCCTCTTCCACGTCTGGTGTGAACGCAACTGCCAAAAACCTAGCTAGGGTTATTTTTATCTGCCACACGTAAACACTACAAAAAATACACATTTTGATGTATGATGAAACGATTAAAAATGTGTGTTGCAGTCTATTTCCAGTGTCTCTGTGTCAGCCTGATTTCCATATATTCAGTTACAGCCAATAAAACATGAATCAAATTGAGCAACTTCCTACTTAACACATTCAAATTGATTGCACACAATTCAATTTAATTGCGATAACATGTTTAATGTAGAGCTAAGTTGCTTTGACTCATTTTCATTAACTTCATTGAAAAGGCTGAGTGTATTTAGCACCTGGAGTATCATTATATCAGACATCATAAAGATCTGCAGAGCTGATAATGCAAACCCCTAATTCATAAAAACTGAGTTTTATAGGTGTGCTGGGGAAAAATGTGACATAATTAGATTGTTGTGCTATACTGTATGTGAGCCGCACATTAGTGAATAAAGTCTCTCTCTCTCCCTCTCTCTCTCTCTCTTCTCTCTCTCTCTCTCTCTCTCTCTCTCTCTCTCTCTCTCTCTCTCTCTCTCTCTCTTTCTCTGTTTTGGCCTTACAGTATATCACCCAAAACTAAAAAAATCCTTTGATTGCTTGTGTTGTTTCAGAATGAATACAAAAAAGTGAATTATAAAGTATACTGTCAAAAAAACAACATGGTGCCCAAAAATATGCCATAGTCAAGTCTTCTAAAGTCATACGATATCTCTGTGTGAGAAACTCGACTCCGCTGCAGCTTTGACATCTCTTTCATGTTTGTTTAAATCAAACACTGGTTCCCAAGCATCTCACAGTCTTTACGACGTGTTTAACACCAAACATCATATGACATTTCTTAGTGATTAATCCAGTGCTCCCATCCATCCATATTTCTCAACTCCATTATTATTGTTATGCCGCTTTCATGTTGTGTCTAAAATTTGCGTAACTTTTGTGGAGAAAAACACATAAAGATATCAGTCACTACAGCAATTGTTCTTCCCTCCGACATTTTACATTTTACGGCCTGCCCAGACTCGTGTATCACAGTAATCTCAGAATTTTCCGGTCATAAATACGACTTGAGAGACCGTTCATGTCCAATTTCTGACTAGGATACTCATATTTACAATAGTTCAGATAACACCTCCTAAAATGACTCATAACTCAAAAGTAGTCATAAAAACGGCGCTTTATTTATTCTCTATATGGACTTTTCTATCACACAATTGTGTGATTGTTCCAAGTCTCATTAAAAACAACACTTTTATGACATTATTTATTGATTTAATATGTTTTCACTGAGGAATGTGAGGGACAGTTTTATGGCACAGGCGAGACTCCATCCACCCAGTGCTGATAGCCACTCATCTCTGCGTCTCACCTAGATAAATTATCATCTCTGGATGGTGTTATTGGAAAATAGGGCCAATCAGGAAATATCATAAAAGAGAGCTGCGTGTATCATGGGTAGCTGGAGCTCTTGTCTGTCAGGTGAATTTAGTGTATGTGGGTGCATCTCAATCAACCCACTATCGTAAGTTGTGAATCTAGATGGAATTTGGGCACTTGGAAGGGTTTTTTTGTGAAAAATTGGGACATTGAATAGTACTAAACATTTGGCAACATTACCACATACCTGAGTAGTAGTCACACAGTAAAATGTATTAGCAGAAGGAAGGCCTGATATCTTTCTGGTATCATTTGCTTTGCTTATCACTCTTTAAAGTACAATTCCCTTTTATATCCTTGTAATAACTTTTAAAGTCATTTCAGATAATTGTTTCTAAACATTAGAAATGTTTTGCTAAAACACATTACAAAGACCATAGTACTATGAAACTATGTAGTACTTAATTGTAGGAGTGTGACTAGACACTTACTCCACGAGACGAGACGAAACACGAGATTGGGTTCACGAGAACGAGACGAGACGATATTTTTACACTTTTTAAGAAACCCTCAATGATAAAATAAATGAATAAGAAACTGAAATCACATTATTTTTTTAAATGTTTTAACTAATCAAGGACTGGCCCTAACAATTATTTTGCTAACTGATAATGAAGCCATTTGTTATTTTGGGGTAATAAAAATAGACCCAAGTGAGCAGTAGCATTTAAAATTACATAATAACGATTATACAACAGTTCTTTCTGGTTCTCGAATCTGATTGGCTAAGAGCTATGCGATATTGTGCTGATAACGGCACTGTAACCGCATCACCTTTCGTATTATTCCGCCACCTAGTGAATGGAGGTCCTAAGCAGGCTCATCTCTGAATGGAAAAACACAGACGCGCTGTTGTGAATCACTCTCCGTGTGTCTCATTAGTTTACTAGCTCATAAATCAGTCTGTGAATCCCCAATCGGAAGTAATTATTCTGTCAAAGATCAGCGCTCTTGGATGTTACGTTAAAGTTAATGGGAGAAATGTCTTGTCACATCGTGTGGACGATTAACACTTGGAAAGAGGAATATAAACACTCGTTTTTTTCTGGAGCTATATCTTTTATCAGAACGCGAAAACACCGTGGAACTGCAGGTAAGCACCGCAGCTTTTAAATGTGGACATTGATCATTTACTTTATCGTGATGTGACTATTAAAACATGTTATGAGATATCGCCACTGGTATATTTATAAGCAGCATGCAAAAACATCTCTCTGACACTTATAAAAAACCATTTTGTATAGTACTGACAAGAACAAAGTTTAATAATAATAATCGAGTGCTCGTATCGCGTTAAGAATAAATGAGAAAGCAATAGTAACGTTATACAAGTATATTTTTATTAACTTTTACCTCGCGCCAAAACAATAACAACACAAAAGACACTAAATATGAATAAAAAAACAAGTGATCGTTTGATCATGACACCACATACTGCTGATTTGATCTCATTTTGACGATCATAAACAAACAAGGCCAACATGAGAGCCAGGGTATCTCTGTCAGAGATGTAGCCCAGAGAGGGCGGTGGTCAGCGGGACGAGTGAACACTCACGTCCGCTCATGCTTTGGTTCTCATTCGTACCGAATCTCAGTAAGCACTCGTTCAAACAGGCGCTATCTTTACTAATCGACTGCAGATTTAAATATAATACATATACATTCTCGACTAAACTAATCTTAAAACTACACTTTGTGACCAAGAAACGGTAATATAAAGAAACGGCTTTTCCGTCCATTGAGTTGTTATGAGCTTCAAAGCAGCCGAAAGTTTTACCTGTCATTCTGGCCGCCCTCAAATCCGTGGCGGAAGAAGTAGTTCTCAAACAAAGAGGCTTTTAAAATAACTCCGTTGTTGTTTTTTAGTTTTCGTTTTTCAAACGTGTGCCGTCGAACTGTTGTATAAAAGCAATATCGCTCTCGGAGTCGTGTGATATAGCTCTATATCATCACGTGATGATATAGAGCTATATCACACTCCTACTCGAGCAATATTGCTTAAACATGCAATAACAATTGGTTCAAATAATGTATTAAAACCAAGTTAAATTAAACAACATTAACAAACACATTACATTTGTGGCATAAAACGCATTATGTATGTATTATAACAAATGCCTGCAGGGGGCGATAGTGGACTCGTCTCGCGGACACTATCTTCACTTTCACTTTCACTTTAGACGGAGAGAAACGCTTAAAACACATTTAATCTCGCGAGATCTCGTCACACGAGATCTCGTCACACCCCTACTTAATTGCATAGTTACACCGTTAAACAGTTTTTCCACGTTTCTCTGTTCAGGATTATTTAGGCGGGGCTAAAACAGTGGCTTGATGACACACTGGAGCCTCTGAGCATGGCCCCACCCCTAATCCATTCAAGTTGTAGCGATAGTTTTTGTTTTTTATATGACCAGCGATGTATGTAGATAAAAACAGATCATTCTAAGGTAATAAAAACAATACAGTTCATTATGTAAGTAGGCATGGTTTCAGCACCGACAGCGGACACACCCCCAGCATTTGAGAGCAGAGAATCCTGATTTTTTTCTCTCAGATTTTGAGAAGTTGTTTTATTTACTTGTCGTTTATTATTATTCAAATTTGGCTGGGTGGTTAATAACACATTTTTCTGTGATGTGACAAACTCAGAACACATATTTAATATAACTTTACACAGACTAATCCAAGATCCAAAGATAGCACACTCCCCTTTTAAGTTATAAAATCTGGAGCTTCATAAGGTCACAGCATTTATCTAACTGAGAACCTGTCTGTGACTGATAAGGTTTGGTGTGCACGTATCAGTTTTTTGGCACAGGTTTAGATGTTCTTTTCTCTTTATGCAATCACTGCGGTCTGCTCACTATATTTGTTTGTGTTTCTGCTTTGTTGCTGTGTTTGCCTTGTTCCCTTGATTACTGTTATTGGCAAAGCTCACATGGGAAACAATCTGTGTGAATCTTAGGAGAAATAAGGCTGAATGAAATCATGTGTCATTCTCACCCTGTGATTTTGCATAACACTTCTCTGCCTGTTAGCATCCCGGCCAGCATGTTTTTTCAAGATTTAAAGGTGCATTGTGTAACTTTTAGAAGGATCTCTTGACAGAAATGCAATATAGTATACATATATATTCATACCTATATTATCAGTAGGGGTGTAAATCGGACAGTTCATTACGGTTTGATCCGCTAGTGATGCGATTTTTGCAGATACATCAAACACTTCTTCAATGCGATTACGGATCGATTAATTTATCGATATTTTTATATAGTGCCTAGTTAAGCAGATACATTTTTACTTACAAATGCAACCAAAATATACAGCATAACATGAAGATTTAATTAAACTCTTTGAAAATGGCACAATCTCTCGCAAAATTTCATACAAAATCAAGCTTATGATGGCAGCAGTCAAACTCTTTCAGTATTTTGTGCCAAAATGTGCAATAGTGACAATCACTGAGGTAGTTTTAGAAAAAAATCTGTGAGTTGATCATTTGATCTGTCATACAACATCAGATTATCATCAGAATCATCTGATAATATAGTTATTATATATTATAAAACGGGCAGTTCTGGTTCTTCATTCTGGTTGGTTGAAACGCATTCTAAGCCGTGATAAAATACCCCGGTAAACCCACGGTTCAGACTTTGCTGCGTCTGTGTTGCTTGGGTACTGCGCTCTGTTTCAGTCACACTTGATTCTGAGGAACTACTTTGTTTTGCGGAAGGGTAATATTTGTACTAATATAATTACAGCTTATTTGTGTTTTATTTTATAAAGTCCTGCTAACATTATGCATATGAAGTAACCGTTTTATAAAAGCAATAACCCCCGCGAAGTAGGGGAGTTACAGTGCATTTTATAACAGCTAAGGGGGTCCGCTTCGCGTCGTGCCTAACAATGCCCCTTAGCTGTTATAAAATGCACTGGTAACCCACTGCTTCTTGGGGCTTATTGCTTTATTTTATAACATTAAAGTCCCACATTGCACTTTCATATCAGTACATGGTATTTTTGAAGAGTTTGCTTCCAAAAGCGATAAATGCCATTTAAAAAAAAAATTGTTACCACCAAAATCAGTATTGTATCAGGTCAGTATTAAAAAAGTAAATTCTTAATTTTACGCAAAATCCAATTTTCGCTCTGTTATTCTGTCATCTTTTCTCCCTTTTTCCTGAAACGCGATAAACGCCAGTCCGCTCAACAAATCACAGCGCACCATTCCACGCATTTTAAACTATAATGGTGCAGCGCGTTGATTACATGCGGAATCCTAGTTTTCCTCATCTACTTTGTACTTCGTTATCAAATGAACAAACAAAATAATACTTTTGATGGCATTGATAAACCTGTGGTGATTTTCTGTGGCGGGGAATAAACGTAAGCAACTTGGGTGACGAAAAAATGCCGGCCGTTGCTTTTTCTCACACGACTGCATTAAGCTTCTCTCATGCTAACTAGGCATGGGCCGGTTACCGGTTTCAAGGTATACCGAGGTTTTAAATAGTCAAGGTTTCAAAACCACTAACATTTTTTGTAATACCGTTTACAAGGTATGAGCTGGGTTTACACAAATTTAATTAAATCTTTAAGTCATGTAATTTACATTTGAATATATATTACAAAAAAAATTTGAAAGAAAATTATAATTGAAAGGCTTCATTTTCACCCAGCATACATGTTGTATGTTTCTTAAAAATAAAATGTATTGTGTCCAGTTAAAAAGTTGTTGTTTGTTTACATCTGAAAATAACACATGGCATGGTAAAACCGCAATACCGTGATAGTTTTGCTTAAGGTTATCATACCGTCAAAATCTCATACTGGCCCATGCCTAATGCTAACACATTGACCCCAGGGGATCTTATGAAAAACTTTCCATTATTTTATGCAAAGTCAACGAAAATCGAGCAGGACCAAAACATTTTACAGCTGAAAGCTGTCAAAAAAGTTCAGAGACGATGACCCAATAATGATAGCAGCAATGACAGTGTTCTTAATATGACGAAGTGTTTTGATTAATGCCATTAATGTTTCTTTTTTTAATCAGTGTATACCACTAGTCAACTAATTGAATATAACATGGCAAAGATGAATGCACATTTATATATTGATTCAACAGATTTATAGCATTTTGAAAAAAAATAAAATTGTCATGGATTTATTGAATTTAGCTGAAAAAATAAGTTTTTATAATCAATTTTAATGTTATTATAACCTAAAGATGCTATGTGAAAGTTTGTAACAGAAAATAGTGGTTTTCATCTTGTCACTTTCTTGATATAGAAAACACGTTTTTACTGAATTTGTAAAAATGGATTTATTGCATTTTGGAACCAATCTCTTCATTTTTTTCTATAATAGATTCCTGCATTGCTGAAGGAAATCTATCTCGTTCAGTCATAAAAGACCAATGGTGTCAGACAAAATGTGATATTGAGTGATGACTGTGGTCTGGCTCACAGTTAGATTTTTAATTAAAATAGTGGTTTACATTAGACTTCAACCAAACTTTGGTGCTCCTATTCTCATAGATTATCAGACTTTAGAACGTCCATAAAGTCAAATTAACCTCATGTTATACACAGTGGCATTGTCATGCTGTACATGAATAACATGTAAAGCCATGTCAAAGATTGAAATTAAAGTAAAATCGATCAAACTATGATTCTTATAGATTATCAGACTTTTGCATGTCCATAAAATCAAATGCCATGTGGATCCCATATGTGATGATAGCACGACAGCATTTAATATAAAATGTTCTGTTTGTATTCAACTGCTATTCAAATACAAAATCCATGGTACTTCATGTTCCCTTTAATTGAACTGGTTAACCCGCTTCGGAAAATGCAAACAGTTCAGTTTCTATCTGTACCATCTCTGTACATCCAGGCCACAACCTCTGCACAATCTTCCTACAGTATACTGGAACAGAAGACGGTCTTTGATAGCACACAGTAATGCTTAGAGCTCTTATGAAGGGCTTCAGTGTGTAACCCGAGCAGGCGCTGCCTCTCAATGCTTCATGTAGGACTGTAGATATGTTAAGTCAGCTGTGAAGCCAGTGGCATGATTCACAAACATTTGCCCTTGTGAGAAGTCAGGGAAATAAAATGTAACACCAAAATGCTCTGGAGTTGGGTGGAAATCCAAAGGCCTTTGCTTTAAACTGAAACCATTCTCAACTGGTTTCAGTGCTTGTTATCTTTTTTTTTAAGAGACATCTTAATCGCATTGTGGGAAGAAGTTAATAAACCGAGTAGAAATAATAGTTTGATAAAGTTGCTCTGAACTTACGCTTTAGGTGGCAATAAACAAAACAGATTTGTTTGCTCTCTCCCGCCATTCAAATCTGTTTCGGTAGTATGCAAATTACTTGTATGAATTGGTTCACATTTGATATGTTATTCATTGACAAATGTTATTTCAGTAAAGTATAAGTAGATAAAGGCCCAGAGTATAGTCTGTTTTTTCGTATGTGTACGTTCGCACGGTCGAACGCAAACCTTGCAAAGTATAGTTTTTTTGACTCTCGTTACTCCACAGATGCACATTGCGTCAAAATGCAATGCATTAGTGCTGTCTCAGGATTAGTTGCGATTAGTTATTACACCGAAAGTGCACATTAAATAGCACAACCTAATTAGTCAGATAGCATTTACTTCAAAATGCTAAATATATGTTAGCAGCCAATGTTAATCGCTAACGATTTGGGACAAATATCATGTCATGTAATGTTAAACTATGTGAGTGGTGCTCTGTAGCACAACAGGGATTTGAGGAGTGTCCAGAGTCACAGCGGACAGACGCCGCCAGGCGCTGCCAGTGTGCGCACATTTATAGAAAATAATGTGTTCTGTTTTTTAATTTATGGCGGTGCGCTTCTCATCCGGTGTGCAACCCCCTTAAAGGCACACCACAGAACTTTTTGGCCACTAGGGGGTGCTAGACATGTATTTTTCACTTCTAGCGCCCCTAGAGGCCACAAGTGCCGCAGCACTGTCGCAAAGGAGAAGAAGACTCTTTAGGTCACAAAGTGTGCCTTCCAGCATGTCATATGAATATAATTTCATGTTATTGTTTTTTTTTGGCAAACGCCAAAAGATCGCGTAGCTCACGTTTACAAGCCAGTTGTAACGGGCGTCGCTTGGTTAAAGTTTATATTTAAAAAATTGCCTTAAAGGAAAATCGAACCCGGGGAGCCTGTGTCATAGATCCGTGATGCTACCACGTCGCGCCACAGTGTCACGTGATATAAGTCTCACTCTAAACTCTCCAAGAAGCCTCTAGTAAATTTCACGTTAAAAAAAATAGTGTTCGAGCGCGAGACAGGACTTATGCAAGCAATATAACATTACTTGCTAGTCCAAAAGATGACGGCCAAGTCAGCATCGATCAGGAACCCTTCCTCTTCTATTTTGTTCATGCCAGCAAGCTAACACTGGCCCAATATTGATCATCCTTCTTTATATTTTTCAAGTTTGTCTCCTATTTTGTCATCCTTTCCACAGATACTGCTTTGTGGTTACCATGGGATACCTCACTTTCTGTCAGATTACCAGAGTCTATGTGTTTGACTATGCCATGTACTCGGCAGACTTCACTGGGTAAGTTGATTAGTTGTGTAGTATTGTTTTTTTTTTTTAAATAAGCCTATGATATGAACGTATACCTCATAAAGCCCTCATCTGACTAATATTTATGTTTGCAAACATAAAAAACACTGTACATATTCTGGTTTTCCATAACCTATGGTTTGAATAAGCTTGAATTCAGCGATACAACAGTACTCCAGGTTTAGGAACATGCATTTTAACTTCTGTTTTAAGCACAGTGATTTATTTTATTTATCAAAGTTGATCAGAATAACCTTTGGTCGGTGTAAAGCTCTGGTCAGTGCAGATGTATGAATAATAAATGATGGCAATGAGAGGATGAAGAGATGGAGAAGTAAGACATTAGAGATATATGCTAGACTTACATCCAATACTTCTTTTTTTAAGTATCACAGCTACAAAAGCTAGTTGAATTCACTTATTGATAAGTCAGTTGGTGGATATTATTTGACTAGTCAACATGCCTGACCCATTCCTATTGAATAAACCCACCTACTCCCAGAATCATCTCTTTTTCTCTTTCTCTTTTAAGGCCCATGATGGTTATCACACAGAAGATTACTACTTTGGCATTTGAGATTCATGATGGTATGTAATGATTTTACACAATTTCATTTTTTATATTTCAAACTGACTGGTGGAAAAGCCATAGTAGTTAAAGATGGTAGATCTATAATAGCGTTTGCCAGATTTAATAATAAAAAATATTCTGGTTGGAGTTTCTTCTAAACCCATGCCCTTGATTCAAACTTTTTGTAAAAGGGGTGGTTTCCCGGACAGAGATTAGCTTAAACCAGGACTAGGCCTTATTTAATTAGGAAACATAACTAGTTTTAACAAACATGCCTTACTAAAAACATTACTTGGGTGCATTTTGAGGCTAAACAAAGGGCACTGATGTATTTTAAGATATGTCAGTGCAAGTTGTTTTCAGTTTGGACACCTCTTACATTTATTTTAGTCTAGGACTAGTCTAATCCCTGTTCGGGACACCGCCCCTATAAATGTTTAATGTCAAAGCCATAGGGGAATGCTGTGGGAATGCTTACCACTGTAGGAATTTTTCATTTAAGCATCAGTGAGACCAAAATAATCCCTAATGCTGGGCATGCAGAGTGCGAATTCTGACTGTCGGGAGGTCGCAAGCCCCCAAACACATCATAAGTGAGTCTGTCTGAAAATCATATGGGTGCAGTGGTAAATAAATATGGGTGCAGCGGTACAGTACCTGACAAGACATTAAAGGAACACTCCCACATTTTGGGAATTTAGCTTATTCACCGTATCCCCCAGAGTTTGATAAGTCCATACATACCTTTCTCATCCCAGTGCGTGCTGTAACTCTGTCTAACGCAGCCCCCGCTAGCTTCGCTTAGCACAAAGACTGGAAGTAAATGGCTCCAGCTAGCAAACTGCTCCCAATAAGTGACAAAATAACGTGAAAATTTTCCTATTTATGTGTTGTGATTTGTATAGTCACACTGTGTACAAATAACAAGGTCATATGAGACACAGCCATCTTTTAACAGTATACATACTGGGAACTATATTCTCAGAAGGCGAAGCACTGCTACTTGGGCGGAGTGATTAGCTTAGCTCGCCGTTAGCTTAGCTGGCGACTGACAGACTGTGTGGGCGGAGTTTAGTCAAAAAACTGTTCTACTGATGTCATTAAAGCAGGAAGTAGAGGGCTGTAGTCCAAACTCACCGTTCGCTGTGGGCTTTGAAAGGCGAATTCTGTTAAAGAAAATATATCGCCTGGCATTGAACTTTGAGCTTTATCATTTTACAGGTATTATTTATGCTATGATAGCAACATTACATATTAAAAAATGGGATCGGAAAGAACGTGACCTTTAAGATTGGATTTCACAAAGGCAGTGTTTCAATGTTCGTTGATTCTCATACGCAGCTGTCAGAAAATATGATGCTCGACAGCAAATGTAGCTGACAGGATGTTTCATTTACATGGAAGTATAAAAGGGTAAAAACTAAGCCAACCTAAAACTATGACTCCATTGTATTGCTGCATTACAGACACTGCTATATCCTTCAGGAAATGCAAATCTATGACTTCTTTCCATAAAGGCTAATCTGTACCACTTTATAGTAATGCTGTATTTCTTAACATTAGTAAATGCCTTAGCATTTACTAATTTTTTAGCTAATACCAATACAGTTATTAATGTTAGTTCATGGTGCTATCATAAGAATTAATCTTACAATTCCTATTAATTGATGACTTTCCATCACAGAAAATCAAGAAAAGTCAGTGTTAGGAAGGTTTAGTAAAAAACTATTTATTTTGTGTGCAGTTTGTTTAATGTGCAAGATTATTTACCCTAGTCAACATTTGAAGTGGTTCAAAAAGTTCATAAAAGTTGTCCTAAGACAAGAACTTTTATGAAAGGTTTTAAATGTTGACTATATAAAATATTTTACTTTATCTAACTGGTGGTGGTGGGGTTGGGGGGATTCAACCAAACAAGCTTAAACCCACTACTGTTAGTAAATGCTGAAAATAACATGACCTAATAATAAATGCTGTAAAAGTATTGTTCAGTGTTAGCTAATGTATTTACTTTATTGTAAAGTGTTACCATTGAATCCTCTCTGACTATGTGGCGTGTCTTCGTATGTCATTGATTTACACTGCTGGCTCTGCACTCCAGAGTTGTTTGAGTTGCAAGCTGGATGTTTCGCATGATAAACCACAGTCACCTCATTCGACTCATTGTGGCTTCTTTTGTAACTGTGAGATTTATTTATTGTGATGCTAAGTATGCTGCATTTCCACATAATTCTGGATGATCTGGCTCATTGATAAAGGACTGACTGGGTGGCTTCAGGATTAGCAACTTTCATTCCTCTCAGTATGTTCAATAGTTGCTTTTAATGCCCCCTCAGGTTAGATTAAACCATCCAAATATGAGCTGTATGGCACACAATGGACAAACAACAAACTTTATTGGAAAACAATTTGGCAAAAAGGTAGTGTATTAGGGAATCTGGGTTTTATATGAATTTACAAAAAATGCATAATAAAACAAAAAGCCAGGGCTAATAAAGCATGCATTAACTACAATTTTATTTTATTTTAAGTTATTTATTATCCTCTTTTGTGGATATATTTTATAATGATTGTTCGGGGCTTTGTCTTCATAAACTTTTCACATTGTGTCTTCACAAAGCTGAGCTTTAGTCAAAAAAATCTGCCAATGGGGTAAGCAAAAAAATCTTGAAAATTTTTCTTAAAGGGGAGGTTCAATGGTATTTCAAGCATTCTGACTTAAAGGCGCTCTAAGCGAATTGACGCGTTTTAGACCATAAAACATTTTATGTTACATACCGGAAACATCTCCTCACTATCTGCTTGCTGCTTGTCCGCTGATCAAACTGTAAAAAACGCGATCTCTGTAGACAGCCCAGGCTTCACAAATGGCAATATCAACATAGTGGCCAAACCTAGCACCACAAAACAAAACAAAGTGTTCCAGCCAATAAACGACAAAAAGGATTTGGGGGTGGGGGTTGGGCGCGTTCATGAAAGCACGGAAGGGAGGGGGAGGGGGAGGAGTTAACTACGCTCCGTCTGTTTGAAAACAATTCAAACGTCAACAAAAACTAACGTCTCGCAGATTCGCTTAGAACGCCTTTAACACAGTTATAGAGTTGTTTCCTCATGCTAAACGTATGCAAAGTGTCAAAAAAGTAGTTGGGCGTGTTACACCCATTAGTATTTCTGTGCCGAATGCACTTCGCCAGGGTTCGTACAAGTTTTTTTTCGATTACAGGTCCAGCTGACGTTTCAGGGGTTTTCTATACGTATCACTTCTTTATATGGGCACTTCCCCCGTAAAACCCCGCCCACCCGTCAATCAGCGGGAGACGCTAGAACTTGCAAACATCATATCACGTGACACAGCTTTGTTTAATTTCAAAACTCAACAAGGGCACGAAAGCAGAAATGTGTTTTTGGATAAGGATAAGAAAGGCAGCCTTATGAAAACAATGGATATAGTTTATTATCCGGGGTAGCAGCGGAGTTTTGCTTTTGTTTTGCTTAAGTAAGACTTCTGTCTTATGTTGGAAATAGCCGCGTGCATATCATATAAATGACACAAACATGTAGTGAATCATAAGTTAAAACAGTGTTTTATAGGGTTGCATGACTCGTACTCGCTCCTCCCACGATAGTAACTCCTCCTTCTTCATTTTTTCGTACGTTATCGGAAAGATTCGGTAAAGCTAATATTTCTTTTATAAATCTGATTAAACTAAAGACTCTTCAGAGATATAAAGAATGTAATACTACTCTATAGGTACTCCAGATTAACATCAGAAATGCAGAAACAGCGTGTGTTACGTGCACTTTAAACACTAAATTCAAGAAAACCCCATTGGCAGATTTTTTGTTTGTTTTATGCACAAAATCACTTTAATTTGATATTTTTGGTCTAAAAACTTGGGTCGTTTTACTTATCAAGAAAAATAATCTTAATTTAAGAATTTTTAGATATTTTTACTGAAAACAAAAATACTAAGAAAATTTTTTCTTGAAAATAATTTTTTGAATTGTAGTAAATATTTACCATAACTGTTTTAATCATGTTTTATGCGTGCTCCCACTTCACTGTTTTCTACCGGCCGGCTATTGAAACAGACGTCTCGCACAAAAAAGTGAAATATGTCACTTCCACGTTCGAAAATACGGTTGATAGACAAACATCAATCGCAGGGTTTAATTAACCATAAACAGGGATAATTAACCCCAAAATAAACATTTTGTCATTCACACACCCAAGTTGTTCCAAACATGGTGCTATAAAATTGTTACAAACAATGCTCAAAATATCTATAAAATGTTGGGGTGATGAACTGTCCCTTTAACCCAACTGTTTGTTCATATTTTACCCAAACATGGGTTGAAACAACCCAGCATTTTTTTAAGTGTGTGTAAATAATAACATTTAAATATTTAAGTAATCCGCTCTCATTTTATCAACGATTGGCCAAGTGCCCAGTTAGTCGGGGCAGCTGATAAGCTAGAATCGATTACAGTCCAGTCATAGTTTTTAGATGTGTAATTAACCGCAGAGTCACTTTTACAGTCTCACAGAAATATTAACACACCCTCCATGTTTCCTTTAAAAGCCGTTCTGGAAAGATTAATACGGCACATCCCATTTCCCTGAAGTATGAGCACACCAACAGCTGGCTGAAACTGTAGCCCAGCACTTCTTAGCTGATGATTCACTATGAAACCTGCAAGCTCTGATCTACAGTAATGTGACATCATAATCTATTGCATTAATAAAGTTATGCAACAAACTCCTCCCTCATTCAGTTTATAGAGAAATAAACTCAAACCAGTACTAAATTACCTTTAATATTCTGCATGTATGTATTGTTTATTGCTTGAATCCCTGGGGTGTGACATTGTATTGTGTTTCCTATTGACACAAGTCAAGTGGAGTTATTTGTTTAACACTTCTGAGACATTGTAAAGCTTGAAGGGTTTCTGTTTACTATAGGCGTGGAATGTGATTGATGTGGTCACCATCTACTCCCATAGTAACCAGAAAACACTTAATGTAAACTATCCCTTTAAGGCTGTATTACACCGCATTATCATGTCGTTTTTGTGAATGGATATAAATTATGCAAAATTGGTTCTGCACCAAACAATTAATATACAAAAGCTTTAGTCTGTAGTAACTTCCCAACATTAGCTAAAATTTAAAAATAATGTATTTATCGTGCACTTGATTCACCTGCCTAATAAGTGTACATAATGTGTAGTGTGACCTTTAATAAGTATAAGTTTGCATTCAGATGTCTTAATGTGTGGCCACATACATGTGATTATATATTCTGTTTGTACTTGCTATCTGTGTGTGATTTTAATTTTTTGACATCACCGTCATTCACACATATTTGCTGTCTCAGAGTTTATCTGCTGTTTCTTCAGGGTAGTGTAAACCACACTGCAGTACTACTACAGTATAGTACAAATCACTGCTACTGCAGTAATTCTGCAGCTTTATAATCGACTTGAACATGTTCCTAATTTCCAATGCAATATAGGCCTGTATTTGATAATTTGCACTATGTTTTGTGTTTTTCCACAGGTATGACCAAAAGAGAAGAGCATCTAAAGCCCACTCAGAAGTATCTTGCTGTCAGGTATGTGTGAAAGGTATGTTTGTGTGGGTTGAGATCACTCTTTTACTATCTGCCTGATTAAAAAATTAAAAACACATTTGTGTGGCCACTACTAGGGCTGTCACAATGATTTAATAATTGTCTCATCGCGATTGTTTGACCTCATCACGATGATTTCAGATCACCACAATGATTGCACATCTCTCTAAAAAACACAAGGGGGAGCTGCAGCACCTGTATGAATGACAGTATCAGATGGCGCTCCTTAACTCTTTCCCCACCATTGACGAGATATCTCGTCAATTAAGAGAAAACGCTTCCCCGCCAATGACGGGATTTTCCGTCTTTCCGTAATACCGCTATTATCCACCATGTGGCGCCCTTCCGCAACTTTTTTAAACCGAAAGTATTGCCCTATGGCAAGCGGCTGCATGCCCGTGTCTGTTTTAAAGATCGCTCTGAATGGGATCTCTATGAAAAGTCCGTCACAAAAATGGAATTATTTTTGCTTTTTGCTCAAAATGTGGTGTTTTTGCAAAAACTTACCCATATTCAAAAGCTGATTGCAAAAGAACCACTAAAGGTAAGATGAAACGGTTTTTTTTGTTTGAAAGCAGAGGGTCTGTTATTTCATTTGGTATATTGTATGTTTATTTATTTAAAGAAGAATATTTTCTGGAAGGCATTAAACTTTGGTGAAAATCATGAAAAACGCTGGCGCTGGCTGGCAACTTTTTTTAAAAACGCTGGCGGTGAAAGAGTTAAAGGACAAGTTCGGTATTTTAGACTTAAAGCCCTGTTTTCAGATTGTTTATTGTGAAATAGAATGGTTTTGACTGAAATTTCGACATTTGCGGCTGCCCTGAGAATTTTCGGGTGTTTGTGTTTCATCTCACACCTCTACAATGGGTTTAATGGTGCACTGGAACAATCCTTCCTAAAATGCATTAAACTTTCGTTTACAAAGACGTGAAACTCACCGAGTGGTCAGGGGTGTTCACTGGTATGCTCACACAAAAATCGCTCCAAAAGACGCATTCCAACAGGTTTTATCGTAGTTTTTACCAACTCCATTGACTTGTATTAGATGTCCTGTGAGGTACGCAGAGGTGTAAAGAGTAGCTGAAAGCCATACTTGAGTAAAAGTACAAATTCCTTACTGTAAAAATTACTCCACTACAAGTTACAAGTCACCAATTTAAATACGACTTGAGTAAAAGTATTAAAGTAACCCAATTTAAAAGTACTCAAGTATTTTTACTCATACTGAATGTTGGCTCAAAGATGCACTAGTCCTCAACACAAAGAGACATTGTAGGTCTGGGCAGTGAAAACTAAGAAAGTTTATTTATGAGGTTTTATTTCCTAATATAGAAAAGAAATCAAACACCTCAAAATTTTGACCTGGCAGAACAAACACAGATTAAACATAGTCATAGTCTTTTGACTAAAATTTAATTAAGTTTTAGTCATATTTTTGTCATCTGAATTGATTTAGTTTTAGTCTAATTTTATTCAACTAAATACCATGAGATTTTAGTCTAGAAATCTACATTAAATTTAATTTAAACCCATTTAATTTTAGTCTAGTGTCATTGTGTACTTGAATGTGCCATGCTGAAAAACATATAGCCTAACTTTGTGATATAAATATATGGTAACACTTTACAATAAGGTTCATTAGTTAACATTAGTTAGCTACATTAGTTAACATGAACTAATAATGAACTGCACTTATACAGCATTTATTCATCTTTGTTAATGTTAATTTCAACAATTACTAATACTTTATTAAAAGCTTGTTAACATTAGTTAATGCACTCTGAACTAACATGAACAAACAATTAAAGCTTACATTTTTATTAACTAACATTAACAAAGATGAAGAAATAATGTAACAAATGTATTGCTCATGGTTTGTTCAAGTTGGTTAATACATTAACTACTGTTAACTAATGAACCTTATTGTAAAGTGTTACCAAATATTCTTATATAGGCCTATCCTAAAAAAGATATAATTTTAATATTTAAAAAATTCCAGTAAACTAAAATTACACTAACAGAAATATGATAATGCATATTAAAAACGTGAAGTTGTTCATTTGAAAGATTAATTGTTAACACATGTAGTACGTAACAACACTATCTCACATTAAGTGCACTACATTTCTTCCGTCATGCATCCCTCTTTACAGTAAATACATTACAGCATACTTGATTAAATGTGAGGACAGTGAAATTATCTTATTATCAATCTTATAATGTACTTAAGTTACTCGGGCAATCAGTACAGGACCTCGCTGGTTTATATAGTAAGTTATATCAAGTTATGTACCAGCTCAGGTTAGCTGATAAGGTAGCATCAGAGTATATAAACATTTGTGCTTGCCTTTGAGTTGCGGGATGACCCTCCTGCAATCGCGCATCACTTTTATTTTGATTGTGGCATCACATGTTTAACAAAGGGTCCCTTGACTGAAGCAAATGTGATATGCATCCATATGTTTGCTCTTTATCTCTTCTCTCAGACCAGACGCGAACTTTTCTCTACGTTTATGACATACGCAGCATGCAGATGTCCCGCTACGGTGGCTCAACGCAAGCCATTCAGCGTTTGACATCAAAGTACCGCGAGACCAGACTTCTCCATATGCATTTGATTCGCTCTCGCAGTACTTTGATGTCATACGATTGCTCTGCGCAGAGCCAAATGAAGTCCCTCAGTTGTGTGTGTGTGCGTGTAACCTCGCGACCACAGATTCTATCCATCATCACCCTCTGACACTTTCGTCTCATTTTTATTTGACGAATAAACAATGTAGCGAGTAACGTTAAGTGTCATTTCAAATGTAGTGGAGTAAAGAGTACAAATACCCAATCAAAAATGTAATTGAGTAGAGAGTAAAAGTTGCTTATATTTTTGATACTCAGTACAAGTACAAAGTAGCCCAAAAAATACTTAAGTACAGTAACGAAGTACATTTACTCGAGTACTTTACACCTCTGGAGGTACGGTATTACTCCGCGCCGGGAACTTTGTTTCTATTCTTGCAATTGGCAATGGCGGATTAGCGCCACCACCTGGGCTGGAGTGTCTATTATTCAAGCTCTAAGCGGAAGAATGTACGAGCGGAAAAATAGGTCCACAAGTTAACAACGAATGCTAAAACAGCTGTTGGAAAGCATCTTTTGCAGCGATTTTTGTGTGAGCATATCAGTGAACACCCCTGACCACTCGGTGAGTTTCACGTCTTTGTAAACGAAAGTTTAATGCATTTTAGGAAGGATTGTTCCAGTGCACCATTAAACCCATTCTAGAGGTGTGAGGGGAAACACAAACACGCGAAAAATCTCAGGGCAGCCGCAAATGTCAAAATTTCAGTCAAAACCATTCTATTTGACCATAAACAATCTGAAAACAGGGCTTTAAGTCTAAAATACCGAACTTGTCCTTTAACTGACAGTGTAACACGAAACATTGCAAGGCCATTTAATAAAGTGTAAAAGCAGCATCTAAAGAAATGCTGCAAAACTTTGATAAGCAGTCTGAATTGCCAGGTAAAACATGCATTTCCAAAACAGCAATTTCAAATTTAGGGAAGTGAAGCATGCAGGATTTTTGAAGTGAAGGATTTTTTTGCAGCCACTACAGACATGTGGTCCAGTACTAATATGACCTTAGTAGGATTGGCTACTAGTTCTGGCATAGTCAGTTTATTTTGATTGCATTTTTATTTTCTGTTATTTTTCCGACCCTTTATTGTGTTTATTTCTTATAAAGAATTTTCAGTTTTTGAAAGATATATATTTATTAAATAATTACTTTTAAATATATGTTATTTACTGCCAGGTAAACCTTGCAAAATGTTTCATTTAAATAATCACAACAATGTGTGAATTATTTCATGAACAAACAAAAAATGTATGAGAATTAAATGTCAAAGCCCTAAAACAGGCAATTAATCATCAAAATCGTCACAATTTATGAGACATTTAAACATCAGCCATATTTCATAACTGTGACAGCCCTATCCACTATAATGAAAAGTGATATTTGTAGCAAACGTATACTGTATTTTCAATCACAAATTGAAATCGGCTTCATGTCTGGAGCATCTTAAAGGCGCAGCGCATTATTTCTGTGCCACTATCGGCACCAAACAGAATGGCATGGATAAATCATCATCATTTATCATTGATGAAAGCAGAAGTTGTTTTAGAAAACTTCAAAATGTGACCCTGTCAGTAAAACAACATAAAATCATCCTACATTATGTAAAGACCATTATGTCAAAACTTAACCTTGATATATTTAATATTGACTCAGTGAGGTCATGTTAGAAATTAATGACTTAAATCAAACTTTGATTTCACAGAAAGGGTCACAAACTTTTAAGGAAGTTTAAAAAAATGCATATTTACATTCCTCAGGAAGTCAACCCACATATTGGTCAGAAGAAAGAGTTTTAATATTAAAACTGCTGCACTTCCCCTTTATGGTCTATTGACTTATTGAAACTTACACAACATGACGATAATAAGGTGTGTATTAATCCCTTCAGACAGTGCACAACATTCACAACAGTTTTGATTTTAATTTTGCACTGTCATTTTCAAAACAACCCACTTGCTGCAAGTCCCGAAAAACAGCTTATCAAGCAGAGCTGAAGACTGTTGCCAAGCAACGGAAAATTCCCACTTTATCATGTGAGCTAGTGTCCACATAGGAAGTTGTCAGGATTCTGAAGGGGGTTGGGAAGTCACACCCTAGAACTAAACACTACAGTTTTAAACAATTTTGGAACCAAGGTGTCAAAATCCTTATTATAATACTGAAAACTTTTGTGGTTGCAGTGTTAACTAACCGAAATTCTAGTAGTGTGAAATGTCTAGTAGATATTTTTTTACTTCAGTAAATTGGTTTGTTCGTATGAGTCATTTCAGTGTACTGATCGAAAACAATATTCACATGGGAAGTTTCTTGTTACACCTTTAATATGTTTTTAACACAGTAATGTTTCAATATTATCGTTTAAAGCTGTGATCTAAGACAAATGACCCTTTTTTCCCTTTTGTAAGTCCCTTTGGATAAAAGTGTATGCTAAATGACAAAAAATATTGTTTAATGTTACATTTTAGTATATAATTTTAAAAATGTTTGTTTTGTTATCCCTAAAGACCAAACCATATTCTGGTACTTGACATGTTTTGTGTGCACTGTATGACAATTTTATCTTTCTCTCTTTATGATTCCTTCACAGAAAGATGCCCAGTCTGCTGGAGTATCTAAGCTATAACTGTAATTTCATGGGAATTCTGGCCGGACCGACCTGCTCCTACAATGATTACATCGGCTTTATAGAAGGCAAATGCTATGAGCCTAAACATCTGGAGTCAAACGGCAAAGAGAACGGAAAACTGAAGCAAAGCGACCCTTCACCTAAGGTACAGCGGCCCATCTCCTGTCTTTCGCCCTCTGGTGATCACGTGTTTTATATGAGAGCTGAGATTTGTCTTTTGTTCCATTTAGTGTAAATAGAGAGAGTCACGGTAAATTAAACAAGATTAAACATGAAACTTTGCGTGCGGCAGAACCTGTTCTTTTATTTTTGGTGAGGAAACTTGATTCGTGAAGAACAATGCTGGTGTTGTGTGACTGTATTAAGCCAGATAAAAGATGTACACAAGATATCTGTAAGTGTACATTTAAGCTAAACACTACTCCTGTTTAAGCTTCTGGCAAATACTTTTATTTAAAGCAACAGTGGTTTCAATGTCATACACATTTTATCAGTATGTGTTCCCTGGGAATGGAATTCAAGACCTTTGCACTGCTAAAGTAATACTTTACCCTTTATGTGTCCTAAAGAGCGCAGAATTTTTACGTTTTATTTTGCAATGAATGAAAACCTTTATAGACAGAATTTCATATTTCAGGAGTTTTGTATAGATGATAATTAAAGCGCTTTTAACATCATTTCCTCCTCAGGAATAATACAGTGCTGCTCACTCAATTGAATGGCTTTCAGCAACAGTTTTAACCATCTCCCAAATCACTTGTAAATGCTCCAAAGCTCATTAAATACTGTCAGTGATGTATGCGTTTCATCCCCAATTGACAAACAACAACGTAACATTTGCTGAATCAGCTCAGCAGCAAGAAGAGAGGAATTTTTCTATCACACAATGATGGCTCATTGCTAATTTGGGAAACCCTGCACTAAACAGCATAAATGTCAAAAGCAACATGCTAAGAAAACACATTTATGTAAATTAATTTTTGTCTTAAACATTGAAGTTTTGTGACAACTTCACTACACTGTTAACCCAGATATTGTCTATACTTAAACAATAAAGTGAACATCACTTAATATTTTATGTTTTGCACATACACTTAAAAAATCTTAGTTAATTTAACTGTTAAGCATATAAGAACCCTTAAACTAAGACATTCAAGTAAAATGAACCTAAAATGATCAGTACATGTTCACAGATGAGAACTGATAAGAACTTTAACTACTTAAATAATTGTTAATAAAATGTCATTAAGCTCTTATATAATTAATGTTGTTTTGTTGTAAATTATAACTTTGTGAATTTACAGTTTGTGTGATCAGTGTTTACTTACATGAACGCTGTTCAGCACATTTTATTGTAGTTCTCTCTACAGTACTGACAATTCATGTAAAAATAAAAACGCAGTTTTGTGTGTGTTAATGTGGAGAATCAAGTTTATTCAATGACTAAGTCTACTGTATTGTCATTCGTGAATTTTGTGTTTATAATGCCATTTATAACACTAAAAGTAACTTTGTTAACTAAATGGAGATGCTGGACAGCGCAATTGATATTACTAATTATTTCAAGTTAAATCAACTTAAAATTAAGTTTGCTGAACTTTCTGAATTAAGTTGGAATTACTAGAAATTTTAAGTTAAATGTATTTGTTTTAGTTCACATTACTTAAAAAATTGGAGGAAAGTTGTTGCCCCAATTTTTTTTAAATTAATTTAACTTCTCTGATTCAACACCACACTTTAAAAAATACTTTGCTGCCTTAAAAATTTTTTTAATCAACTCAGATTTACAAGTCATTTCAACTTATCATTATTCATCTTGACTAGAAATGAGTTGTTATAACTACAGGTGAGTTGTTATAACTTATAAAATTAAGTTGACTTTTCTCAACTATATTTTATAAGTTGTGACAACTCACCTCGGTTGACATGACTTCTCAGTATATCTGAGTTGATTTAACAAAAGTTTTTAGGCAGCAAAGTATTTTTTACAGTGTTATACAATGTAATTAAATTGAATGTAATGTCAAGTTGATTAAACTTAAAAATGTAAGTTGCTATAAAATATAAAAATAAAGTTGAATTAACTTAAGCTAATTCAAATTGTATAATTTATAGCAACTCCTTTCTAGTCAAGAAGTTGAAATGAATAGAAAATTTAAGTTGATTTAACTAAAAAATGTAAGTGCAACAAGGATTTTTTTTTACATTGTAGCTTAAGTGTTTTTGCCGACTGTGCCACAGCTTGAAACTATGTATTGACAGTATAAAACACATTTTTAAGATGTTAATGATCTCAGTGATGATATTTGTGTTGTTCCTGTAGTGGGATGTGATCCAGAAGCTGTGCACGTGCGCTGTGTCCCTGATGGTTTATATGGTGATCTACACCGCTTACCCCACTGGTTATGTCATCGATGACTCATTCATGGCCTCTAACCCCTTCTACATCCAGGTCCTTTACCTCTACATCTCCATGCTGGCATTGCGCCCCAAGTACTACTTTATATGGACGTTAGGTGAGTAGGACAGATGGGCACCGGGTATTATTTTTGAATAATACATTTTGATCTGTATATACGCGTGATAAAGATCATCTGCTTCTTTCAATGTTAGAAATTCTTTTGGATGATTTAAATAAGTCTTTGCATGTTCAGACAGTGTGTTATACTGCCATCATGTGTCCAAAAAAGGCATTACATTTTCTATGTGTGATGCTTAACATAAATTATTGTATATTTGCAAGTTGCTATCATGAATGATTTTGAACAGAGCCAAAAACCACCAAATGTGATCATTCCTTGGCAAGAAGTCCCATCACAGAGATGACGTTTTTTTGTAGGCCAACCTCGGAAGTTAGCGGGACACTGGTTCCTTCACCCAAAAAAATTTCCCATAGACTTTTTAGTTATTGCAATAAATAAGCTATGTGTTTAACAAAAGTATATGACACTTACATGTTTTGTCCAACAAGATGATCTTCACAGAAGATTTTGAAGTTTAAATGTCTTTCTATTTCTAATAAACACATTTAGACTTTGAAATTCATAAAATTTGTGTTCATCTGTGAAGTGTGATCAACTTTTGTCAAACACATGCAGAGCTTATTTTTTTTAGATAATCCAAAAGTGTATGGGAAAAATGTATGGGCTTTTTAGCAAAAAAATGTCCCAGTAATTTCCACGGTACAAAAATACTTTTTGTAAAAATTAAGATTTTACTGGTCATTGCCAGAATAAATTGCTTAAATTATAACAACATTTACATGAAAGCTGCATTGGAATAAAGTTTCTTTTTCTTTTGTGAAACAAATGAATGCACTGTTTTTTGTAAAAAAAATCTCTCATTTTTTGGTGAATTTTCACATTTCTCCACTGTACCAATAAATGCTTTCATTATTCCACAGCTGATGCCATCAATAATGCAGCTGGTTTTGGGTTTAATGGCTATAACACAGACGGTACCCCAAAATGGAACAGGATATCAAACTTAAATGTACTGGACATTGAGGTAAGAGACAGAATCTGCTCCAGTACTTCCACCAGTTTACATCTATCATAGACCCACATCCTAATATTTACATTTTTCCTTATGTTCCACACAGTTTGCCACCAGCTTTAAGATGTTCCTGGATAACTGGAACATTCAGACAGCCCTTTGGTTAAAAAGGTAAGCACCTGAGAATAGGCATGGGCTGGTTACCGGTTTCAAGGTATACCAAGGTTATAAACAGTCGACTCGAGGGTTCAAAAACACTAATATTTTCTGTGATTCTGTTTGCAAGGTATAAGCTGGGTTTACACAAAACTAATTAAATCATTGAGTCATGTACTTTACATTTAGGGCTCTATCTTACACCCGGCGCAATGCACGACGCAAGTGTCTTTCGCTAGTTTCCACCCTAATTTTCACGTTAAGCGACGCGTTGTTTAAATAGCAAATGAATTTGCGCCCCCTTTTGCGCCCATGGGCGTTCTGGTCTGAAAACGAGGTGTGTTCAGGCGCATTGTTGGCGCGTTGCTATTTTGAGGCAACTAAAATAGACTACGCCATTGACCAACAAAAACCGTGTCTAAAGTCTAAAGTCAATGGCGCAATGTGTTTTATGTTATTTAAAGAGCGCATTAGTAAAATGCGCCTATACACGGGAGGACAACGCGGGTTTGCTTATCACAAAGTACATGAATGCGCAGCAGCACAAAAATGCTTTTAAATATGAAAGATTAAAGGATTGAATGTAAAAGATTATTATTGAGTCTCTTGGACATAAATGAGGACTAATTATGAGACGTTAGAAGGCACAAAGAGCTGCTTCACCTGCAGCCTGGTAAGTAAATAAATGCTTTGCTTTAAACAAATTCGTCTGTTTTTAAATGTTTTTTTTTTTTAATGCTACCTCACGGATTTATTGTATATGATCACTCTGTACTTGCGGATATGGTGAGATGAGAAACATTTTTAAGTAATGCTTAAAAAAAACTCTTTGCTAAAAAAAACGCTGTCCAAAGTGCTGAAACGTGAGGAGAGCAGTTTGTAAATTCTTTATCTCCTGTAAGGATTTTTAGAGTACAAACCTTATCTTACATACTTGTAAATTATTTTTTTATGATATTTGATAGCCATACATTTAAAGCAATTACAAGCCTGCTTTTTTACTTCCATGACTAAAAGAAAACGGGTTTTAAAGGTTTTAATAAAAAAATAACAATTTCAATACAAGTGAAAAACAACACAATTATTTAACATTAATCTTAAACTGAGGATCTTCTTCCTCCGCTTAGTTTTTCAGTTTACAAAGTCCGTCATCTAAATAGGGATTAGACATAGCGCCAGAGCAACTGGCTTTTAAAGGGGATGAGAGCTGAGACTCTCATTGGTTTACTGCACGTTATGCCCAAAATACTCCCATTACAATAGGACCAACCCTTTTCGACCATGCGCTCGGCGCACAAACCATTTTTCCCGTCGTTAAATTAGCAAAAGTGGATTCGGACACGCCCATTTAGACGTTGCGCTTTGCGCTTTAGACAATGCGCTTAGATCGTTAAAATAGGGCCCTTAATATATATTACAAAAATATTTTTTTATATAATTTAAAGGCTTTATTTTCACCCAGCATACATGTTGTATGTTGCTTAAAAATAAAATTTATTGTGTCCAGTTTTTTGTATATAGACGTTGTTTGTGTTTTTGCATAAAGGATTAGTCAATTTTCTAAAAAAAAAATCCAGATAATTTACTCACCACCATGTCATCCAAAATGTTGATGTCCTTCTTTGTTCAGTCGAGAAGAGATTATGTTTTTTGAGGAAAACATTCCAGGATTTTTCTCATTTTAATGGACTTTAATGGAGCCCAACACTTAACACTTAACTCAACACTTAACAGTTTTTTTCAACAGAGTTTTAAAGGACTCTAAACGATCCCAAGCGAGATATAAGGGTCTTATCTAGTGAATCGATTGTCATTTTTGACAAGAAAATTAAAAATTATGCACTTTTAAACTACAACTTCTTGTCTTCCTCCGGTCCTGTGACGCGCCAGCGCGACCTCATGTAATTGCGTAATGACATAGAAAGGTCACGCGTTACATATATGAAACGCACATTTGCGATCCATTTGAACCAATAAACTTACACAAAGACATTAATTAGTATCATTCGACATAAAACAACGTCGGAACGGTCCTCTTTCTCCACGCTTGTAAACACTGAGGCGTAGTTTCGCATACGTCTTCTGTGACCTCTTTACGTGATGACGTATTGCGTGAGGTCGCGCTGGCGCATCACATGACCAGAGATAGACGAGAAGTTGTGGTTTAAAAGTGCATATTTTTCTTGTCAAAAATGACACTCGTTTCATTAGATAAGACCCTTCTCGTTGGGGTCCATTAAAATCCATTAAAATGAGAAAAATCCTGGGATGTTTAACATAACATCAAAAAACATAATCTCTTCTCAACTGAACAAAGAAAGACATCAACATTTTGGATGACATGGTGGTGAGTAAATTATCTGGATTTTTTTTTAAGAAAATGGACTGCACCTTTAAAGGCGGGGTGCATGATCTCTGGAAGCCAATGTTGATCTTTAAAATCACCTAAACAAACACGCCCCTACTTTTCCAAAGTGTTTTTCAAAAATCATGCACCCCACCTTTAAGGTTATCATACCGCCAAAATCTCATACCGGCCCAGGCCTAACTTCATACAAATTTTTTTTTTGTTGAGTATTTACGTCCTGAAATCTCAGACACATTATGAGCTCTTATGGTGCTGTTGCTTACAGGGTTTGTTACGAACGCTGCCCGTACAATCCGACAGCGGCCACATTCCTGCTCTCGGCCCTATGGCATGGAGTGTATCCGGGGTATTACCTGACCTTCATCACGGGCATCGTCATGACGAAGGCAGCACGGGCGGTGAGTGATTTTTACATGGGATGAGCTAGCAAAATGTTTGTTTTCTAAAGATTCGTTCTGAGCTCTTTCAGGTAATGGAATGTCTGTAAAAAACTAAGTTATTAAGGCTTGTTTAAGGCTATTAGTTGTGCAGTCACATTTTGTATATCTGCTGTGTGGTATGATCAAAGTTTCCCAAACTAAAGGACAAAGTAGGTCATTTGGTAGCAGAGGTCCTTTTAAAAAGCTGATCTATCTCGCCCATGTATTTAGCTGCATGCTGTGTTAGATCCTTAGCAAACTCCATAACAAATCCACATACGACCAAGCTAATGTTCAAAAGGGTTGTAAGGCCCATTTATTTTTGTCTTTCGAATCATTCTGTATCTTAAAAATTTCAAAGCTGTACCATTTTTTGTATTTCAGGTCAGGCACAATGTAAGACAGCACTTCCTGAGCTCAGCCACACTCAAGCTCATCTACGACGTGATCACGTGGGCCTGCACGCAGATTGCCATTTGTTACACAGTTGTGCCATTTGTACTGCTGACAG